>NC_133329.1:394393627-394693627 GCF_042186555.1 Aquarana catesbeiana
CTGAATCACTTATGCAGCAAGGTGTATCTAAAGCCAACATATTTTTTTTTGAATCGCGTTTAAGGGGTTAGAACGTTGGTGGTCAACCATCTAGATATATGGGACCTCAAATGCTGCCCCTGACATCCCCAAAGGGTCACACGTATTGTTGGAGATTGTGAACATGCTATAATGAGTTGTTCAAAACTGGGGACACGCCTCAGAAGGTTGTCATAAGGGAAACACATTACATAAGACTGCTTAAAGAACCCTCCTATTACAGGGCAAGAGGAAACACAGATTTTAGTATGTAGCATCCCCGAGGGCCGCACAAAAAGTGTCAAAGGGCTGCAGGTTGGGCACGAGGGGGGATAGATTGTCTGTCAGGTCTTTAGTGCCCCCCCGCTAGGGAGAATCAGTTTATTTTTGTTCTGGTGATCGTTGTCACTGGAAGTGAAAGGGAGGAAAATTTTGAGTTGTTACCAGAATGGGCATAGAGGAGGCAAATCTTCCAATGGGGACATTTGTTCCAGTAATAACTAAGATGGGATTTCCCAGACTTTGGGGAGATTTCCTCTTATTTCATGCTCTATTTACAGGATGAGATTTGACGGGAAATATCTTGAAAGGAACACAGCACAAAAAAAAAAAAAAAAAAAACTGATGCATTTTAACCCTTGCCTAGTTCATCGGAAATGGGAAAAAAAAAAAAAACCTGTAGATACATTAGGTCAGAAAAACAAATCTGCATACTTGTTCCAGGTTATTGACTCAAACAATTAAAGCTGAGCTCCTGGTTTGATTTAAAGTGGAATTCCAGCTATACACCTAACTAGCCTTAAACCAACCTCCCCCTCAACTAACCTGTGTAAGAAAGATGTATATACAGTAAAACCTTGGTTTGAGAATATTTTGCAAGACAAGCAAAAATTTTTAATAACTTTTACCTTGATAAACAAGCAATGTCTTGATATACAAGCAGCGTCATGTCACAACCGAGTATAAAAGAGAAGAGAGGCGCCTCTAAATGTAGCAATATGGTTACATTTAAAGGGGTTGTAAAGGTAAAAGTTTTTTCACCTTAATACATTCTATGCATTAAGGTGAAAAAACATCTGACAATACCGGCCCCCCCAGCCCCCCCGTTTTACTTATCTGACCCCTCGAAAGTCCTGCGCCCTCCCCGGACATCCTCTTCGCCGCTCAGCCCGGCCATTGATTGGTTACAGTGGATGGATTGAAAGCAGCGCAGCCATTGGCTGGCGCTGCTGTCAATCACATCCAATGACGTGGCGCGCCAGGGGGCGGGGCCAAGTGATACAGTGAGAGGCTATGGCCACCGGCTGTATCAGGGGAGCGCGCCCGCAAGCACTCAACACCATGCGAGGGAGCTCGCATGAAGGTGTTGAGTCCCTGCGGGGGGGGGGAGCCGAGACAGCCACCGAGGGACCCCAGAAGACCAGGTTCGGGGCCACTCTTTGCAAAACGAGCTGCACAGTGGAGGTAAGTATAACATGTTTGTTATTTAAAAAAAATATATATATATCTTTAGTGATCCTTTAATGAAAGTACAACATTTAGAAACTCACATGGTTGATGATTAAAAGAGGCACATCTAAGTATGCAGGCATCCGGGGTAAAGCTGTCCACATAGACCGTCCTCCTCACCACCATCGACGTCGTCTTCTCTTCCACGCTGCACTCCACGAGCGATTCAAGCCTCACTTTCAGATCGCTCTACTGCAAAGTAGTCTTCCTGGTCAGGATTGCAGACTGACAGCAGTGAGAGCTGGCGGTGCGGGGGATGGTCTATGTGGACAGCTTTACCCCGGATGCCTGCATACTTAGATGTGCCTCTTTTAATCATCAACCATGTGAGTTGCTAAATATTGTACCTTCATTAAATGTAACCATATTGCTACACTTAGAGGCCATGCATCTGGCTCCCTAATCTACATGCGGGGCGCCGGACGCATGGATTCCAATGGGAGTTTTTTGGGGTTTTTTTGAAGCACGTGATTATAGCCAGAGGCTTTAATAGGCTTCAAAAATCACATCCACTTGTGTGACAATAGAGAATTAATATTCACTATTGTCACACTGATTCTCCTCCGGGCCAATCACGAAGCAGGTCCTGAGACCTGTCACCCAATTGGCTGAAAGGACAGGTGATCCTATTGGACACCTAGGAGGAGGAGCGCAAGGCGTAAGCTGCCGTGATACAGAGGAGGAGGAGACATGATAAAAAGGGGTTGGACCGGGGGTGGTTATTGAAGGAAATAGTTTGTTTTGACCAGCTTGGTCCAAATATATTATTTTAAGTTTGAATTAAACCTGGAGTTAGGCTTTAAAGCCACTGGATTAGCATGGCCGCTAAGGCAACCAGGATTTACAGAAGAGATCATCACTGGCGGCCTCTGTACTTCTCACAAGACAAGTTTACTTTATTACCATTCACCAAAGAAAATCTCCAGTCTCTACATCAGGGGTCTCCAAACTTTTTTTCTTTTAAAAGGGCCAGTTTACCGTACTTCAGGATTTAGGGTGGCCGGACTTTGGTCAGTATGAGTAGAAAATGTCCCGGCATCACTGGGAGTAAACACTGCCCCATCATTGGTTTTAACAGGAGGAATAGTGCTCCTTTGTTGGTTTAAGCAGGAGGAACAGTGCTCCATGGTTGGTATCAATGGGAGGAATAGTGCCCCATCTACAGTGTCGATTGGGGGAAGAGTGCACCATTAATGATGTCAGTGGGAGGTATAGTGCTTCATCACTGGTGTCGATGGCAGGAATAGTGCTTCATCATTGGTGTCAGTTGGAGGAATAATGTCCCAAGGGCCAGATAGAGGCAAGCAAAGGGCCGCAGTTTGGAGACCATAGCTATACATTATCCTTTCATTACCTCTTTCCTGGTGGGGTCCACTCCAGGCGGCAGCTCGTCTGGATTCTTATTTACCAGGAGATCAGCTGGGTATGTGGTGAGAACGAGAGTGTTCAAGTTTGTCTTGGCAGTGAACGAATCCAGTATGGAGCTAGAGAAATCCTGAAATGAAAACAAAAACAAGAGTTACTAATTTTACCAGCCCCAACTGAATTCTAGATCATTCCTTCTAATATAGCCATAAGGGATGAGGTGCTGTCCCATTCTCCTGTTGCATACAAAGAAATTTGCTTAAAGCAGATCTCCAAAATGAAAGTACAACTTAGCCCCTTGGGTGAGCTTGGACCACCCTTCCCTGGGACACGTCCCCCAACCCAGAAGGCTTCAGGACCAGCCTCACGCATGCACAACGAGAGACTTCCTGGAATTTCACAGCTGGCTCCCATATCCACAATTCCAGCACCAGGACGTCAAAGCCCAGTGAAATATCGACTCTGGGGAAGACCGTGCTGGAAAGTGTTTTTTTTTCTTAAAAGTCAGCAGCTACAGTATTTAAAGTGTACCACTGTAGCAAGAACCTGCCTCATCTCCTGGCTGAAGGACATCCAGCATGATCTAGTTCTTAACTCCTTAGCCTTTCTTTCCCGTGGCCCACCCTTTTTTCAGTCATGGATTTCAGTTATTTCAATCATGGAGGCTCAGCATTACATTTGCATACCTCCCAACTTTTTGAGATGGGAAGGACACCTATCAGCAAAAACATGCAGGCATAGGACACACCCCTTGACACGTCCCCTTAAAGGAGAATTGTAAAAAGAAACAAGATTGGTTAAACCCACAAGTGCTTTTTTTTTTTTTTTACCACTACTATTCCTTTATATTGGCTTTTGGAATTTACAAATGCAGCAATTTAGAAATCAGGTGAAAGGTTTAGCGCTAGAAAACACTTTTTGAAAGATAAAAAGTGAATTTTATATACAACTATATAGATCAGACCAAAATGAGGGACAAATGAGGAGGAATGAGGGACAGTGCTCCAAATCAGGGACAGTCCCTCGAAATCAGGGACAGTTGGGGGCTATGCATGTGGGTGTTATCTAGGGCAGTCTGCATGCAAATACAGCCTGCCTAGGAACACCCATACCTCCAGACTGGCACCCACCCATCGAGGCATTTTCATATTTGCATAAATCCTCCCAAGAGCCAGCCCGATGCTTGCATCAGGACCGAGGACTCCTGAGAGGAGTACAGAGGCAGGGTGCGATGATGTTTTCAGGAAGCCATGTACAGCACCCTGCCGGCTCCTCCCATCAGCCATGATCTGCCTGCATTGCACAGACACCCCGTGATTTTATTACTTAGTCTAAAATGAGGTAATTAAAGGGGTTGTAAACCCTTGCGGTTTTTTACCTCAACGCATTTTATGCATTGAGGTGAAAAAAACCTCTTGTAGTGCTCAAGCCCCCCCCCCCCCCCAGAGCCCCCCTTTTACTTACCTGAGCACGATCGGTCTTGCTCCGGGGACGAGCACACCCGCTCCAGCCGGTTGTACCCCAAGTTGATTGATCGATCAACTCGAGTAAATCCAGCCTGCCCATACACGGTCCGAATCTCGGCCCGTCCCTGCTGAACCGGCCTGAGATTAGAACCATCTATGACCGGCTTTGGCAAACATGGCCTCCTTTTACAACTAACAATCACTTTTGAGAGGACTAGCTTTTCTGCTAAAGGTCCAAAACTTTACTAAGCATCTATCAAGATCGGTATGAGTAACTCTTTTCTCAGTCTGTATGATGCCTGAATTTTTTTAGATTTTTCTTAGATTGATGCTCTTGCATTGACTCTTCAGTCTTGTACTTACTGAGGAGACCCCGTCAATTGTGTCTGTGTCACCCAGTTCGGCTTTCAGTTGTTCATAAGATTTTGTGTTCTGTAAGAGGTAAAGAGAAGATTGTCAGACTTTTTACAGCAAGCTGAATGAATGAACGTGCTCACATATTTAAAAAAAAAGACAACAGTTGGTCAGTTACATATTCAATTTTATTATTTGCTTCTCCACACCTTCCAGCTGCTACTTGGAGAGACATGGCCACAATCCCCTTTCCCTCAGTAAAATCCATGCACCCTATTGTTGCAGCAGTCCACCCTGGGTCAGCTCAATGCCCCACTCCTGTGTCAGTGTCTGTGACTGACTGACTGCCTCATGTGCAGTCTGCAGAAGCTCCAGAACAAGAGGTCCAAGAGAGCATGGGGAAGGTGCATATACCTTGCTTGGTGGTCTGGGCTATCAGGAGGCACTGTCACTTCCCCTGAATAGGCAAAGTGACAGTACCTCTCATAAACAGTGGTGTTCATATTTCATATAGGGGGACATCAAGCGTGGCCCCTGACATTACCAAAAGGCCGCATATACCATAATATTTTATGAGTTTTTATTTCTTGGAGACAGCAGACATTATTGGAGATTGGACATATGCCTGAGGAGACATTCATTGACCAGAAACATGAGACTGCTAGATATCCATAAAGACAAAATTAGGTGCCGCTCAGGTAGAGAGATAAAGTCTTACTAGACTGCTGGGAGTGAGGAACATGGAGCTTGTCTTAGCGCCAAGCTGTAGCAATGTCAAAGGAAAATATCCATAATCCACACATCAAGAAGCAGACCCATGTGCATGAAGTGAGACTTCACTAAGTTGGTTGCACCACATACGTAGTTACTGGACACCTGAGCACAGGAGAGAATTCTACTGTTGAAGTGAGATGAATGGCAGCCTCAGCCCGGACTTCAGCCAGGCCACGCCCTCAATGTGTTTTGCTCCGCTCCCCTTTGAGCTCAATCATGATTAAGCCCCAAGGTGTGGAGCGAAATGTGTTGGGGTCATGGCCTGGCTGGAGTCCGGGCTGAGGCTGCCATTCATCTCACTTCATGGCAAAGGCAAATGGGGGGAGCACCTCTCCAAAGGCTTTCCTATGAGATCTTCAGCTGCCAAAAAATTGATTGGAGCAAGGATTAAGCACAGAAGTGTGAAATGCATCTGCTGCCCCTTCCGTGGGTTGAGTGTGTGTGGCATGTCTTTCATTCCCATTTTTAAACAATAAAAGGAGCTGTTTTTATTCTCTGGAAGTACTGCTATCTTTTTCATCTCACTTCATGCACATGGGTCTGCTTCTTGATGTCCGGCTTATGGATCTTTTTCTTTGACACCGCTAGATATCACTACTCTTACAGGTCCTTCAACTCTAAAATATTATACCTACTGTCTGTGGGTGCTCTGGGGACCACCGAATATGTGCCAAAGGGGTGGCATGTGGCTCCTGGGCCTGACATTGGGTTCCAGGGCTTTAAAGGCTATCATTTCATAGTCCAGTGAGAGTGCTCATACTGGACACTGCGGTAGCCATATTGGACAGTGGAAGAGCAGTTGTCTTGGCTTTAAAGCCATGGAAAGTCAGGTACCAGTAAAAAGTAAAATCATCTGGGCAGAAAAGAGAATACTTTAGAATAGGGGTACAAACAAATAATATCTCCATACAAGCGCTTAGGACCCTCAATATTTTACAGAACTGCCCCTTGAAGTATTCACTACTATGGGTCAGCATTAAATAAAAACTTCACCGAGCTTGGTTTTTTCTAACAGATTTTAATGAGTGATTTGAATGCAAGACCACCAAGGTTTGTAATGTTTGCGATAAAAAAGGTGTAAATGGTGTATTTGAGCCTGGTGCCATATAGTATATTGGCTTAAATTGGCCCGCCCCCTTTCTCATTTACATCCTTTATATTCTTGAGTTCAGCATTATGGTCACATGACTTGAGAAAGCGCATGCACGTGAAACACTTGCGAAAGCGCATGCACGTGAAACACGTCATAGCAATGCCCCGCTCTACACTGGTGCATTCCATTACACTGTAGTGTTAGCGGTCTCCTCCCACCTCCTTTCCTGCAGTCTGGGCAGCCCTGGTACATCACCTCCTGCAGGACCCCAGTCTGATGATTTACAAAGCTTCCTGCTGCACAGTAAAACCTACAGTGGTGTTAACTATTGGATGACTGGTCTTAGCGAAGGTATAATACACCATTACTGCAACACCAGGGATGATGAAGGTTCTACTATTGAAGCCCACACTATTGAGAAATGGCTTTGTGTGGTTTTTATGATTTTTAATGATATTTAATAAACTTTTTGGTCTTATTAATTTTGTCAAGCCTCCAGTGCATTACATTTACTAATACTGGCCCATGGTAGTGGAGAGGGTCCAAAGCACTTGTATGGAGATATTTGTCTACTTCCAAGTGGTTTTATCTCCTGCTGCTATGGACAGTTACCTCGGTCAAACTGTTCATTGCTCTTTTATTGGTGCCAGACCCCCTGAGGAGCTTCTAGAATAGGGGTGTCAAACTCAATTTCATTGTGGGCCACGTCAGCATTATGATTGCCCTCAAGGGCCACTTATATCTGTAAGACTATTATCCAGGGCTTTTATTTCCCTCAGAATAGGTGCAGGACCTCAACCACACCCCCTCTGCCAAACTGCACTGAATGGTGGGTGTGGCCAAATTGCACAGTGGGGGGTCTTTCAGGGGCAAAAAATACCAGGGGTGCGTTATGTGCGGAGTTCAGGGATGCGCTATGTAAAGAGTGCAGAGTTCAGGGATACACTATGTTCAGATTGCAGAGTGAAGGGCTATGCAATGTACAGAGTGCAGAGTTCATGGGTGTGCTGTGTACAGAGTGCAGGGTTGAAGAGTGCACTACATACCAAGTGCAGGGCTTAGGGGTGTGCAGGGTTCAGCTCTCTTTCACAGTCTGTGCACATCTCGCTTCCACCCCTCCTCGGCTCTGATCTCTGCACCACTCTCCCCCTTTCCCCCACCTCTGCACACATCTTCCTCCACCACCCTCATCGCCACCCCACCATCCTTCCTTTCTCCTGGCAGTGTAGGTGGCTCTGCCAGTTCTCCCACACTCATGGGTGATCACAGTGCAGCTTACCACGTGATGCCCCATCCCACATTGCACCTGCATCTCCCTTGTCCCCAGCGTGAGTGCAGGAGCAGCCAGGAATCCGTGAGAGCCGCTGGGAGGAAAGCTGTCCTTTTAAACACACAAGGCCTCTGTGTTTACAAGTGACAGTGGTGAGCGGTGAGTGGGAGGCAAGAGCTAGAGGTGGCGGAACAAAGTCCCACCAAGTTCCGGCTGAATAAAAAGCCCTAAGTGCCAGTGGCACCTGAAATGGCCTGGCGGGCCGGATTCCTCCCACGGCCCTGTCTCTAGAAGGCTAACCCTAAGCCTAAACCTATAATGTACAATGCCTTCTAGAGCCTTATAGGTTTACTTTAAACGACAGGCTCTCTAGCTTAACTTTTTACTTCTGTTACCTGCTGCTTCACCCTGTAGTTAGCATACTGAAACAAAAAAAAATGAATAAGAACCTTCAGCCCAGAGGCTAAACAGAACATTGATGACATTCTGAGGGGCCCCTCTTGGATATTAGACTTAGCACCCCGAGGCTTGGTAGGTATGGCTCTGTAGGTGTGATTTACATACCTCCCACTTGAATGGATCCCAGGCATGGAACCAGCCAGTGAAAGTGGGGGGTTCAAACCCTTGCTTCACGATGACGATGGGGGTGCTGAGGTCGCGCCCTCCAGGGTGAGTCTTCAGGTATTCCTGAGCCGTTACGGCAACTTGTGCCTTCTCTGCATCATTCGCACCTCTTCCGATCCACAAGAAGACCTGGTGGCACAGTTATCACAAGCAGATGTTATACCCACTTGCCAAACACAGTGTCTAAAAAATGACTGTTGGATATGATGGCACATAAATTTGTTTCTCTCAGTATAGCTCTACTATTAAAACATATTAATACATCCTTTGTTTTGTCCTTTGACAGCTGTCATCACAGTCCAGAATACTGTAAGTATTGCATTGTTTACATCCACTTGTCAGCATCTGCACTGTAACTGCAGACAAGGAGCAGAGTTGTTTGATTCAATGCAAGAAACCATTTGTGATTTTTATTCTTGCACATATGTAATCTATGGAGATCACAATTTACTAGAAGATGGCTGCCATTTCACTGAGTGTACAGTTAGGGAAAGAACAAGAAAGGCAGCAAGGTATAAACAGCGGGCTTTCGACAGGATTTGGGAACCATGGTGGACCTATTTATCTACGGGCTTCGATAGCTAATGGATCTTAGAGAAGATCCTTAGGGGTGCACTCAACCCCAATCCTTCCCCCACCCCTTCTCTTCTCCTTGTTTCTTCTCCTTGCTCTTTAACTCTCCTTTTTCTTTTTGTTAGTCTATGCAGGTTTTCCTGCCTTATGTTATTGCCCTCGCAATATTGCAGAGAATCAAGAAGAAGTGATAATAGATTTATTGGTTGTAAGTCGGGGGAGGGGGGGGGGGGGGCTGGGGACCTTCCGTCCACAGTGTGGATCCCAAATGGGGTGGACGGGTGGGTGCCCGGCGCCACACCTTCTCGACAAGGAACACACAAGTGATATGGTAATGATTTTGGGGCAACTAAAGTATAAGGATAGACAGATGTAGAGATGTTATATCTTGCCAAATGTAATTTTTGCAGGCCATGTTGGCCGAGTTCTGTCCTCCTTTTTTCCACATTGACTTTTATATTTAAGAAATGTATATTGTATATTTTCCATGTACTATTTTCAATAAAAAATATTGGAAAAGAAAGGCAGCAAGGATCCCTTTAGATGGGTTTTCTGTTTTGCATGGTCGGCTGTCTGGAATTGTATCTAATTTGAAATAGGCGGGGTTTAAATTGTCATTAAACCCACATCAATTAAAAACTGTCAGTACATGCTGTATTACATTGCTGTTCATACTCACCCAGTCTCCCTGTGGTTTCACCGCAGCAGTGGCAACCCCTTCCACACTAATTCACCTCCCAGCCAATCAGGAAGCGGGAGACCTGTTTTCCGATTGGCTGAAAGGAGAACCTACGCTGGCCGCTGGGAGGAGACACAAGGAGAGGAGACACAGGGGAAGCTAGCCGGCCGCCTGTCCATTGCCCAGAGGGAAGCCCGGGGTAAGCCCGGGGTAAGTGTTGGGGCCGGGTGGCTGACCGACCAACTGGTGGGGGGCGGGTGGCTGGCTGGCTGGTGACAATAAGCAAAATAATTTTCGCTATTATCATACTAAAGTTCCTCCCCGCCAATCAGGAGGTCTGTAAAACCTGTTTCCCGTTGGCCAAAGTGTCAGGCGATCCTATTGGATGTCTAGCACTTTGGCGGCAGAGGAGACACATGACGGAGGAAGCTGGAGCAGTGGACACCGGAGGAGGAGCGGACACCGGAGGAGGAGCAGAGACTGGAGCCGCCGTGGCTGCTGCCCACACTCCAGGAGAGGAGGACACCACAGCAGGAGGACACCACAAGCAGGTAAGTGCCAAACCGCACCGTTGGGGCGGGTGCTGTTTCAGTGCCGTGCCGCGCCCCCCCCCAAAAGAAGAATCCACCATCCGCCACTGGTACTAGGTGTAATCCCAGACTCTGACCTGTCTCTCCAGCCCCAAATCAAATCGTTTTTGAAAGCTTGTAGACTGCACCTCCGTAACATCTCTAAAATGTACCCCCTTTTAACGAATAAAACCACCAAGATTCTCATTCACTCCCTTGTTATCTCTCACCTTGACTATTGTAACTCCCCCTTCTCATTGGTCTACCTCTCCATAGGCTCCTCCCTTCTTCAGTCTATCATGAATGCTGCTGCCAGACTCATCTACCTTACCAACCGCTCTGTGTCTGCTACCCCTCTCCACCAATCCCTACACTGGCTTCCGATCGTCCAGAAAATGTAATTCAAAATACTAACCACAACATACAAAGTCATTTACAATTCTGCCCAGAGCTACATCACCAATCTTGTCTCTAAAGGTCACCAAAACCGTCCTCTCCGCTCATCTCAGGACCTCCTGCTCTATAGCTCCTGTGTCTCCTCCTCCTATGCTCATCTCCAGGACTTGTCCAGAGCCTCTCCCATTCTCTGGAACTCTCTACCCCAATCTGTCCATCTATCTCATACTCTGGCTACCTTCAGGCGATCCCTGAAAACTCAGGGATGAAGAGATAATCACACGCCTCCAACTAATTTTTTTTTTATCACTTCCATCATCTCCACATGGTTATAACCTTTTGTACCACTTGCCCCACCCTATTAGATTGTAAGCTCTTATGAGCAGGGCCCTCTTAATCCTCTTGCATTAACTGTTCTGTCACCCTATTAATATTGCAAAGCGCTGCGTAAACTGTCGGCCCTATATAAATCCTATATAATAATAACTAAATCATTGGTAGGTAGGGGGTTAAAATCGCCTGCAGCAGCACATGGAAGCCATAGGTTCCCACCCCTCTCACCTGATCCCAGGCATCCAATAAGAAGACATCATCATCATTCAAATCATCTTGGTTAAACTCTGTAATTTCATCTGCAATAAAGTTTCCTGTCTTGTTGGAGCATTCAAAGAGACGAGGCTGAATGTCAAAGGTTTCTTCCTGCAATCTTCAAGGAGACGGAGAGTCAGAAAATGCTACAGCTTCTCACAAATCATCCTCATTTGTTCCTTTGGTTATATATTCATGTTTTGTCCTTCTGCATTCATTCACAAGAACATGACAATGGACCTCCTCCACTAACTGATGATAAAGCTCCTTATACAGGATTTCTCTCCATCTAGAGGTCCACATGTTGGCAGGATCTCTTCATTAAAACAACTGGAGAAACTATGCCCTCAAGACTTTTTATTGGAGATACTTGAATCATCAAAATCTGTTTGTCTAGAACAGGGGTCTCCAAACTTTCCAAACAAAGGGCCAAAACAAAGGGGGGGGGGCAGACTGCCCAATGGGAGTGGAAAATGCCCTCATGGCAGTGGTAGTAAACAATGTCCCATCATAGATTTTAGTGGGAGGAATAGTGCCCCATCATTGATGTCAGTGGGAGAAATGGTGTCCCATCATTGATGTCAGTGGGAGAAATGGTGCCCATCATTGATGTCAGTGGGAGAAATGGTGCCCCATCATTGATGTCAGTGGGAGGAATAGTGCCCCATCACTGGTGTCAGTGGGAGGAATGGTGCCCCATCATTGGTGTCAGTGGGAGGAATGATGCCCCATCATTGATGTCAGTGGGAGGAATGGTGCCCCATCACTGGTGTCAGTGGGAGGAATGGTGCCCCATCATTGGTGTCAGTAGGAGGAATGGTGCCCCATCATTGGTGTCAGTAAGAGGAATGGTGCCCCATCATTGGTGTCAGTGGGAGGAATGGTGCCCCATCATTGATGTCAGTGGGAGGAATGGTGCCCCATCACTGGTGTCAGTGGGAGGAATGGTGCCCCATCATTGGTGTCAGTGGGAGGAATGGTGCCCCATCACTGGTGTCAGTGGGAGGAATGGTGCCCCATCATTGGTGTCAGTAGGAGGAATGGTGCCCCATCATTGGTGTCAATGGGAGGAATGGTGCCCTATCATTGGTGTAAGTGGGAGGAATGGTGCCCCATCATTGGTGTCAGTGGGAGGAATGGTGCCAATCTCTTCACTTGCTTCCCCTACCCCATCGTATAAAATTCAAAATGCTAACCACAACATACAAAGCCAACCACAACATCGCCCCCAGCTACATCACCAACCTTATCTGCAGATATTGCCCAAATCGCCCCCTCCGCACCTCCCAGGACCTCCTGCTCTCTAGCTCCCTTGTTACCTCCTCCCATGCTCGCCTTCAGGACTTCTTCAGAGCCTCTCCCATCCTCTGGAACTCCCTGCCCCAGTATGTCCGATCAGCTCCTAACCTCTCCACCTTTAGGAGATCCCTGAAAACTCACTTATTCCGGAAAGCCTATCCCACACCCACCTAAGAACTGTACCTGAGTCACCTCCCATCAAATAATCCCCCGCAGCTATTACCTTTTGTACCACCACCCCCTCTCTTTAGAATGTAAGCTCTACGAGTGGGAGAAATAGTGCCCCATCATTGATGTCAGTGGGAGGAATGGTGCCCCATCATTGATGTCAGTGGGAGGAATGGTGCCCCGTCATTGGTATCAGTGGGAGGAATAGTGCCCCATCATTGATGTCAGTGGGAGGAATGGTGCCCCATCACTGGTGTCAGTGGGAGGAATGGTGCCCCATAATTGATGTTAATGGGAGGAATGGTGCCCCATCATTGGTGTTAGTGGGAGGAATAGTGCCCCATTATAGGTGTCAGTGAGTGGAATAGTGCCCCATTATTGATGTCAATGGAAGGAACGGTGCCCCATCATTGATGTCAATGGGAGGAATAGTGCCCCATCATTGATGTTAGTGGGAGGAATAGTGCCCCATCATTGATGTCAGTGGGAGGAATAGTGCCCCATCATTGATGTCAGTGGGAGGAATAGTGCCCAATCATTGGTGTCAGTGGGAGGAATGGTGCCCCATCATTGATGTCAGTGGGAGGAATGGTGCCCCATCACTGGTGTCAGTGGGAGGAATGGTGCCCCATAATTGATGTTAATGGGAGGAATGGTGCCCCATCATTGGTGTTAGTGGGAGGAATAGTGCCCCATTATAGGTGTCAGTGAGTGGAATAGTGCCCCATTATTGATGTCAATGGAAGGAACGGTGCCCCATCATTGATGTCAATGGGAGGAATAGTGCCCCATCATTGATGTTAGTGGGAGGAATGGTGCCCAATCATTGGTGTCAGTGGGAGGAATGGTGCCCCATCATTGATGTCAGTGGGAGGAATAGTGCCCCATCATTGATGTCAGTGGGAGGAATAGTGCCCCATCATTGATGTCAGTGGGAGGAATGGTGCCCCATCATTGGTGTTAGTGGGAGGAATAGTGCCCCATTATAGGTGTCAGTGAGTGGAATAGTGCCCCATTATTGATGTCAATAGAAGGAATGGTGCCCCATCATTGATGTCAATGGGAGGAATGGTGCCCCATCATTGATGCTAGTGGGAAGAATGGTGCCCAATCATTGGTGTCAGTGGGAGGAATGGTGCCCCATTATAGGTGTCAGTGAGTGGAATAGTGCCCCATCATTGATGTCAATGGGAGGAATGGTACCCATCATTGATGTCAGTGGGAGGAATAGTGCCTCATCATTGATATCAGTGGGAGGAATAGTGCCTCATCATTGATGTCAGTGGGAGGAATGGTGCCCCATCATTGATGTCAGTGGGAGGAATAGTGCCCCATCATTGGTATCAGTGGGAGGAATAGTGCCCCATCATTGATGTCAGTGGGAGGAATAGTGCCTCATCATTGATGTCAGTGGGAGGAATAGTGCCCCATCATTGATGTCAGTGGGAGGAATGGTGCCCCATCATTTGTGTCAGTTGGAGGAAAAGTGACCCAAGGGCCAGATAAAGGCAAGCAAAGGCGCCCCAGGCCACAGTTTGGAGACCACTGGTCTAGAATATATTTTATAGTCATACACTGGCCATAGGGTCAGATATTTACCTTTTGTTGTTAGCATACTGAGATTTGCCTCCCAGAGCCAACCAGAACTCAGATGGTTCCTGGCCTTCAGCCACGACCACCTTCTCACCCCGGGAGATCAGGTCAGCTACATTCTTAGCCATGGCTCTCTCATCACCGCTGCAGCCCTGCAAAAGATAAAACATAAATTCAAATTTAGTGCCTTCACCCATGTAAGTCTCTGAGCGATAGTCAGAAAGGCCATCAAGCACAGTAATGTTGTAAAACAATACAGGTAACATGAGCTTATAAGTCAGGTTTTGAGTCACTCTTTTTTTTTTTTTTTTAAATTGTTTTTCTATAGACAGTATCTCACAAAAGTTAGTACACCCCTCACATTTTTGTAAATATTTTCTTCTATCTTTTCATGTGACAACACTGAAGAAATGACACTTTGCTACAATGTAAAGTAGTGAGTGTACAGCTTGTATAACAGTGTAAATTTGCTGTCCCCTCAAAATAACTCAACATACAGCCATTAATAAGGAAAGAGATGGTCGGCACTCAGGATGACATCCAAAATAGTATTCCTTTATTAAATACATGTACAGAGCTGTAAAACAGCCTACGCTCTTTGGACGTTAGTCCTTAGTCTTGAGCCATGACTAAGGACTAACGTCCGAAACGCGTAGGCTGTTTTACAGCTCTGTACATGTATTTAATAAAGGAATACTATTTTGGATGTCATCCTGAGTGCCGACCATCTCTTTCCTTAATCTGGTAAGTTGGATGTGTCAGCAGCCTTAAGGTCTGAGCACCAGGCGGAGATTTATGTGAGAAGGTTGCAGAACCTATAAACTTGTTTTCCACACAGCCATTAATGTCTAAACCGCTGGCAACAAAAGTGAGTACACCCCTAAGTGAAAATGTCCAAATTGGGACCAATTAGCCATTTTCCCTCCCCCCGGTGTCATGTGACTTGTTAGTGTTACAAGGTCTCAGGTGTGAATGGGGAGCAGGTGTGTTAAATTTGGTGTTATCACTCTCACTCAACTCCACCCCTTCGAGCTCCTCACAGATCTCAAACTTACGGAATGACATATCGGTTTGGATGTCACACCACTTTCTCAAACTCAATCTTTCTAAAGCTGAGCTTGTCATATTTCCTCCTTCCCAGTCCCCCCCCCCCCATGACTTTACCATTAAGATCAACAACACAACCATTGGTCCCTCCACACATGCCAGAGTCCTGGGTGTAATCCTTGACTCTGACCTCTCCTTCAGCCCCCATATCCAATCACTGGCTAAATCCTACCGCCTTAACCTCCACAACGTCTCCAGAATTCGACCCTTCCTGACTAACGACACTACAAAGGAACTTATTCACTCCTTGATTATTTCCCGCAACTCTCTCCTTAATGGCCTACTCTTACACAGGCTATCCCCCCTTCAGTCTATTATGAATGCTGCTGCTAGACTAATACACCTCACTAATCGATCTGTGACTGCTGCTCCTCTCTGCCAATCCCTTCACTGGATTCCCCTACCCCACCGTATAAAATTCAAAATGCTAACCACAACATACAAAGCCAACCACAACATCGCCCCCATCTACATCACCAGCCTCATCTGCAGATATCACCCTAATCGTCCCCTCCACTCCTCCCAGGACCTCCTGCTCTCTAGCTCCCTTGTTACCTCCTCCCATGCTCGTCTTCGGGACTTCTCCAGAGCCTCTGCCATCCTCTGGAACTCCCTGCCCAGTATGTCCGATCAGTCCCTAACCTCTCCACCTTTAGGAGATCCCTGAAAACTCACTTATTCAGGGAAGCCTATCCCACGCCCACCTAAGAACTGTCCCCGAGTCACCTCCCATCAAAAAATCCCCCGCCGCTATTACCTTTTGTACCACCACTCCCTCTCTTTAGAATGTAAGCTCTACGAGCAGGGCCCTCCTGTCCCTTCTGTATTGAACTGTACTGTAATTGTGCCGTCCCCCTCTACATTGTAAAGCGCTGAGTAAACTGTTGGCGCTATATAAATTGCGTATAATAATAATAATAAGAAGATTGCCAAGACCCTGAAACTGAGCTGCAGCACGGTGGCCAAGACCATACAGCAGTTTAATACGACAGGTTCCACTCAGAACAGGCCTCGCCATGGTCGACCAAAGAAGTTGAGTGCGGATGCTCGGCATCATATCCAGAGGTTGTCTTCGGGAAATAGACGTATGAGTGCTGCCAGCATTGCTGCAGAGGTTGAAGGGGTGGGGGGGTCAGCCTGTCAGTGCTCAGACCATACGCCGCACACTGCAATAAATTGGTCTGCATGGCTGTCATCCCAGAAGGAAGCCTCTTCTAAAGATGATGCACAAGAAAGCCCACAAACAGTTTGGTAAAGACAAGCAGACTAAGGACATGAATTACTGGAACCATGTCCTGTGGTCTGATGAGAACAAGATAAACTTATTTGGTTCAGATGGTGACAAGCGTGTGTGGCAGCAACCAGGTGAGGAGTACAAAGACAAGTGTGTCTTGTCTACAGTCAAGCATGGTGGTGGGAGTGTCATGGTCTGGGGCTGCATGAGTGCTGCCAGCACTGGGGAGCTACAGATCATTGAGGGAACCATGAATGGCAACATGTACTGTGACACCCTGAAGCAGAACATGATCCCCTCCCTTTGGAGACTGGGGTGCAGGGCAGTATTCCAACATGATAACGACCCCAAACACACCTCCAAGACGACCACTGCCTTGCTAAAGAAGCTGAGGGTAAAGGTGATGGACTGACCTGAAGCATGTCTCCAAACTTAAATCCGTGATGACGTCATGGAGGAGTGGAAGAGGACTCCAGTGGCAACCTGTGAAGCTCTGATGAACTCCATGCCCAAGAGGGTTAAGGCAGTGCTGGAAAATAATAGTGGCCACACAAAATATTGACCCTTTGGGCCCAATTTCGACATTTTCACTTAGGGGTGTACTCACTTTTGTTGCCAGTGGTTTAGACATTAATGGCTGGGAGCGGGAGCAGCCGGCTCAGCCTCTCAGTAGCTTGTTGAGAGGCTGAGCCAGGTGCCAGTCCAGGCATGTGGGCGGATCCCAACCATATGATCGTGCATCCTTCCTGAGCCTGGACCAGCTCAGTGACGTCAGCCAACAGTGGGCTTCAGCCCGCTTTTTACTGAAAACGGGTCACAGGAGTGCAGAACAATATACACTTCTGTGATCCACAGGTGAAGTACAGCCAAATGAGCTTTGGCTTTACTTCTCCTTTTAATATAATAAAGGAAATATATACAAAAATTCTCAGACACCTCAGGAAGGACCATTAGATATCTTGTAGCCTAGTCTTCACCTTTTAAACTAACTGATATGAGTGACCCTACCAGGAACAGGAGGAACCAGCCAGCACAGCTTTCTCGGTTGTTTTCCTTACCTTTCCACACCAGATATAACAGGCTCCCTTTGTCTTCAGCACAAACACATCATTAGAGTTGAGGGACGAGGCCCGCACTGGTACTTCAAAAGCCTTGGTGTTGTACTCATTGGTTCCATATACATGAAACAGCCGGATCTCAGGGGGGGTCTCATCACTGTCTGCACGGGAGGTACCACCCTGGGTGAGGAAAAGATATTCTTTCATCCTGTATTTAATAAAAGCAGAACTCCAAGCACATGGCTAAATTCACAAATACTTGTATGTTTAAAACTAAAATTTAGGCAAAATTGAGAATGGCATGCTGTATGTTGCAGCCTGTCTCTGCGTTAGCACAATGATTATTGTCTTTCTATCCCCTGTAACATAAATTTAGGGGTGTATTTATTTTAAAAAAAAAATGAGCATAGCTGTATGTCCACCGAAACTGCTTGCAAATTTATAATGTGCAAAAATCAAATGTTCTCAGGCTATATTCTCTGCGGATCAAGTGTGTGAATGTGGAAAAATTCCTCATTATGACCACTAGATGGAGCTGAGGAGCATCCTTCTTTCCTATGATAGTCAGCGCCATCTAGTTGGCATAACACGCATTCTCGATCTGCGGAGAACAATTTTGCCCCATTCGCACAGAATAAATTTACATTACAGTTTTGCTGGATGAAGGTGTACAAAATTATTTATCTTTTTTTTTTGGGGGGGGGGGGTAAATTAGCAAATGTTTTTTTCCAACTGCGAATCTAGCTGTTTGCCTGAAGTTCCAGTCGCATGGTTATTAATTTGTTCTGACACGGTGATAAGACAAACACATTGTTATTTGCTGCATCAAAAGTCCGAAGACTATTTTACTTAATTTCCCAGCATGCCTCTTACCTCGTACACCACCATCTTCCCTTTAAATATAGCCATAAGGTGCGGGGGTTCTTTGCCCATAGTTACGCGCACTTGAACAGGCTCCCCTCCATATTGCTGGTCCAGGATCACAGACTGGTAGGCTGATGAGGCAATTTCATCTTGACTGGCATGGCGACCCTGTGAAAGGTATGTATATACATGGTGGGTAAGTGTGCTCCCAATGTACCAAACAGGATAAATGGAATACTATATTAGAATTAATTATTTTACTTTTTCTAACTAACATTCGGAATGCTTTTGTCAGCTTAAAGTGTACTTAAAGCCCACAATTTTATTTCCAGCATGCTTGCCACCATGTCTGTATATAATTTTCTTAAAGGGACACTGTCATCAGAGATTAAAGCGGTAGTAAACTTGTATTGTTGCTGGAGAGGATCTATTTTTGTGTGGTAATCTATTGTTGCTGGTGGAGGATTTTTTGTTGCTGGAAGGGATTTACTGTTTAAGGAGGGGTCTACTGTTGCTGGCTGCTGGAAAGTCTATTGATGCTGGCTGCTGGGAGATCGGTTGCTGCTTCTGGGGGGTCTATTGTTGCTGGGGGGGGGGGCTCTATTGTTGCTAGTTGCTGGAGAGTCTATTGATGCTGGCTGCTGGGAGATCTGTTGTTGTTGCTGGGGGTCTATTATTGATAGGGGGGGGGGGGCTGCTGGCTGTGGGGTATCTATTTCATTGCTTTTCTTGTTATTATTACCAAATTACTTACAAATTACTTAGCACTACAGAATGATACTTGGCTCTATATTCTCTAAAAGGGGTCGTACAGGGAGTTGGGTAGGGGGTGAAACCAAGGGTCGGTGCTCAGAGGTGGGTAGGGGCGGAACCAAGGGTCAGTGCTCAGAGGTGGGTAGGGGCGGAACCAAGGGTTGGTGCTCAGAGGTGGGTAGGGGTGGAACCAAGGGTTGGTGCTCAGGGGTGGGTAGGGGCGGAACCAAGGGTCGGGGCTCAGAGGTGGGTAGGGGACGGAATCAAGGGTCAGTGCTCAGAGGTGGGTAGGGGGCAGAATCAAGGGTCGGTGCTCAGAGGTGGATGGTGGGTGGAACCAAGGGTCGGTGCTCAGAGGTGGGTAGGGGCGGAACCAAGGGTCAGTGCTCAGAGGTGGGTAGTGGGTGGAACCAAGGGTCGGTGCTCAGAGGTGGGTAGTGGGTGGAACCAAGGGTTGGTGCTCAGAAGTGGGTAGGGGCGGAATCAAGGGTCGGTGCTCAGAGCTGGGTAGGGGGCGGAATCAAGGGTCAGTGCTCAGAGGTGGGTAGTGGGTGGAACCAAGGGTCGGTGCTCAGAGGTGGATAGGGGGCGGAGTCATGAAGAGACTTAGAGGGGGGATTTTCTGCACCTATTCTTGACTCCCTAAGTACCCTCGGGTGCAAGAACAAAAACACTAAGGAAAACAAACAAAAAAATAAATTTGTCCTGCAAGGTAATAACATAATGTGCTAGTATGCATCGCACATTATAAAAGATTTACCTCGAAACGGATCCCTCCAGCAGTGCGCTGTTACCGCTGAAAGAGGTTCCATCTTTACCCGGTCTTCCTTTCCGGGTTCGTAGTTGTAGTTCATTCATCCACAAATTTCTGTGAATGAATGACGTGGCTGTCAAGACATTTTTTTTTTTTAAAACAGTGACCGCGGGTGCGGGGAAAAGAACCTGCCCACCATCACAGGGAAGGGGGTTGAGAGGGGTGGAGTTTGTGGTGTCGGGGGGGGGGGGAGGGGGGCTGAACATGTTACAGGTTACACCCTAAATACAGGTGTATCATGTTCAGAAGGTGAACGTAGCCTTTAACCCCTTCCCACCTGGCCTATTGTAATATGACAGCCAGGCGGGAGCCCTGTTATCCTGGGAGGATGTCATACGACACCAGTTGACATTGTCAGGTGTTACAGAGAGAGGTTGCGGGGGAGCCCTATCAAAATTTTGCTATGGGGCCCTATGAAATGTAGTTAATATCATTCTATGAAATAGTGTAGAAATCTTTTAAATTAGAGTCATCTAAGTGTTCTTTAGTTTATGATTGACCCATCCTAAGCTTAATTTGTGTCAGCCAGGAACTGTAGGTCCTCCCTTGGCTCACCTGCCAGATGTAGAGGATGTAGTGGTACTTGGTATTGACGAGGTACTTGTACAGAATGAGGTAACAGTCTCCACCGTAGAAATGTCCCAACCATTGTTTCTCTACTGGTACCAGTTCCAAATTCTCAATTCTCCAGACCTGTGGGGTCAGAACACAGAATGTCAGCGCAAGGCCAAAGCAAAAACTTCTGCAACCACACGAGCATTGCAAACACAACGTCATCAAATGTGGTGGTTGTTCATTGGCCTGGTTGTAGCTGTCAAATTTCTAGTATAAGATGGAAAGTGGAAGCAACCATCCGATCGGTTAAGTTGCACAACACACTTGACATACATTTGCCGATATTGGGATGCCTGCCTTTACACACACATGAACTTTAATGGCATCCCAGTCTTAGTCCGTAGGGTTCAATATTGAGTTGGCCCACCCTTTGCAGCTATAACAGCTTCAATATTGAACCCTACGGACTAAGACTGGGATGCCATTAAAGTTCATGTGCGTGTACAGGCAGGCGTCTTAATACTTTTGACAATATAGTCCATGTGAAAATATATTCTCACCTCCGCCTCTCCCGATCCGTCATCGACCATCTTGTTATGCGCTGCTACCTCTGGTTTGGCGTGCATGAGCGTGGCGTCAAACTTCACTTGCTCCACTTTGGCTAAACAAATATAAAGTTTAATATGGTGGTTATCAATAGAATAATACCAATGCAAGGTTGTTGTCTTTAATACTGAATGCGGACACAGAGCAATGCGAATAGAACAAATACTAAAGAACACGAGAAGCAAAATGATATCCCAGCTCCACTGCCAATATGATGATCTATGAACTGTCATCCGGTGCTCTAGCCAGGACGTTCAGGCCCCAAAATGCAGTACTTGAATCAGAAAAGGGCTGGTGACTCGGATGCTCTTGAATAAAAAGTCCAGGTTACGTTGACGCGTTTCGGCTAAGAAGCCTTCATCAAAGCATTGATGCTTTGATGAAGGCTTTGATGTTTATATACTTAGAGAATTTCTTGGGTTTTTTTTTTTGCTCTCCTCCGCTATGTGTCTTTCATGTTCTATCTTAGCCGCACTAATTGCACCCTTATATTTCTTGTTGCATTGTTTGTGAAGTCTGAATGCTGATGATGATCCCTCAGCCTTGTATTTTTTGAAGACCTTCTCCTTTGCTTTTATATGCATTTTTACATTGGAGTTAAGCCATCCAGGACTTCTGTTCGCTCTTTTAAATTTATTTCCCAATGGGATGCCCTGGCTAATGCCCTTATTTAATATGCTCTTAAAGCAAACCCATCTCTCCTCCGTGTTCTTTGTTCACCACATTTTATCCCAATTTATATCTTCAAGCAAGGTTCGTAGTTTAGGAAATTTGGCTCTTTTGAAATTTAGTGTCTTTGTATTCCCCTTATATTTCCTATTTGTGTGATTTATACTGAAGCTAATTGACCTGTGATCGCTGTTGCCCCGTATTTCTACATCCGTGATCAGGTCGGTATTGTTGGTAATCAGTAGGTCTAGTAACACTTTGTTTCTAGTTGGTGCCTCTACCATCTGACCCATGAAATTGTCCTGCAAGACATTTAGGATCTGGCGAGCCTTAGACGAATGCGCGGTTCCTTCCGCCCAGTCTATGTATGGATAATAAAAATCCCCCATTATGATGACACCTCCAATCCTTGCCGCTAATCCAATTTGTGATAGGAGGTCTGTCTTCCCCTCCTCCCTCAGGTTAGGGGGCCTATAGCATACTCCCAGTATTACTTTCCCCTTAGCTTCATCCCTTTGGGGCTCTACCCATAAGGATTCCACCTCCTCCCTCGCTCCCTTAGTGATGTCATCTCTCACATTCACACATTATTCTTGATATATAGGCATACCCCTCCCTCTTTTTTACCCTCCCTATCCCTGCGATAAAGGGAATACCCTTGAATGGTTGCCAGCCAATCATGAGAGCTGTTGAACCAAGTCTCTGAAATTCCTACAAAATCTAAATCCTCCTCGTACAACAGTATCTCTAATTCACCCATCTTGTCCGCCAGACTCCTGGCATTGGTGAACATGCCCCGTAGTTTAGACCGGCCGCATACTGTCTTCTTATTGAGTGAATATTATTATTATTATTATTAGATCTTATTGGGTAAAGATCTAATATTTTTTTAATTTTTTTGCTTTTAAAGGTAAAGGAGAGATTTGGAGTCTTTTTGACTGCAGACCTCTCCATAAAGAGGACCCGTCATCCTTATTTCTATTACAAGGAATGTTTACATTCCTTTAATAGGAATAAAAGTGCTAAGAAAAGGATTAATAGGACAGTGTAAAACTAAAAACTAAAATAAATAAGAAAACATTTTTAAAGCGCCCCCATCCCTCCGTGCTCGTGAACAGAAGCAAACGCATATGTAAACCGCGTTCACCACGTTAGAGCGCGAGCAATAATTCTAGTGCTAGACCTTCTCTGTAACTCTAAATAGGTAGCCTGTAAAACATTTTAAAGCGTCCCCTATGGAGATTTTAAGTACCGTAGTTAGTCGCCATTACACGAGTGTGCGCAATTTTGGGTATCTATTTCCCCGGTGTAACATCATCTTTCATATTTTACAAAAAAATTGGGTTATATATTGTGTTTTTTTGTTTTTTTTTATTATTCATTAAAGTGTGATTGAAAAAACCACTGTGCAAATACTGTGTGACACAAAAAATTGCAACAATCACCATTTTATTCCCTAGGGTCTCTGCTAAAAATATATATATATATATAATGTTTGGGGGTTATAAGTAATTTTCTAGCAAACAATAGCGAAACTTGTAAACAAAAAGTGTCAGAAAAGGCTTGATCTTCAAGTGGATAGAAATCATAATATCAACTTTAATTATGCGTGGAGTTAAATAGCCGAAAAGAAAAAGTTGCGCTGGTTAAAGTGCCAGTTCTACGAAACAAAACAGCCAGCGATGCCTGCGAAAATCCCATCATGATCTGCTCTCAACTCTTGATCACCTGCTTAGACTAGGGTTGCCACTTTTTCTTCAAGCCAAATCCGAACATTTTAGCGGCGCACTTTTTTTTTTTTTTTTAGCATACACTATAGGATTGTACTAGACCGGGGACACCTTTGGGCACTCCAAAAGAGAATAGTAATGCCGTACATATATAGTGCCCCCTCACCATCCTGTCAAGCCCTGTTCCGAGCCACATTCCTGTCTGAATAATGCGTCTGGGTTTCAGGTGGACTGAAACCCGTGCACATGATTCAAAACCCGGACTGTCCTAGTGAATCCCGGACAGGTGGCCACCCTAGCTTAGACAAGCCAATGCCTCCCCATATAGACATCCGTTAAGTTTGCATCGAATTGATGTTCTACTTACCTATTTTACCAACAGTATGTGTCTTCCCCACACCAACAGTCTCGTTAGTTGTAGGCCACTTTTGGAAGAGCTGCTTGAACACAGCAGACTCGGAACCGTCATTTTCTAACGCCACGTTGGTGGAATTGGGGTAGTTCTTTGCTTTGATATAATTCTGTGAAGAAAACAAATAATGCCTTCTCTGTTGGTTTTGGTGTTTTAGAAGGAAAATAGATCCCAGAATAAATAGCCACTGGACCTCGACCAATCCCATCTGCTAAGCTAGGTGTCTTACTTCCTACTCCACAGCATAAACATGAAAGTCCAGGGGACCCATCCAGTCTTGTTTATGTCTAAAACTAGACCAAAAGACATCTTCAAACAGCTATATTTAACATACTCAACCAACCATGGTAGTAGCTGCCCTAAAAAGTCTTCACCATCATAATCAGTTGGTGCTTTATACACTATATTACCAAATTACCATTGGGACACTTGCCTACACGCACATGAACTTTAATAGCATCCCAGTCCGTAGGGTTCAATATTGAGTTGGCCCACCCTTTGCAGCTATAACAGCTTCAACTCTTCTGAGAAGGCTGTCCATAGAAGTGTGTCTATGGGAATGTTTGGCCATTCTTCCAGAAGCTCATTTGTGAGGTCAGGCACTGATGTTGGATGAGAAGGCCTGGCTCGCAGGTCCCCACTGTAATCTATCCCAAAAGTGTTCTATCGGGTTGAGGTCAGGACTCTGTGCAGGTCAGTCAAATTCCTCCACCTCAAACTCGCTCATCCATGTCTTTATAGACCTTGCTTTGTGCACTGCTCCAAATCATTTGGTGGAGGGGGGTTTATGGTTGTTTTTCAGGAGTTGGGCTTGGAAGGGAACTCTTAATGCTGCATACACACGGTCGGACTTTTCGGCTACAAAAGTCCGACAGCCCGTCCGACAGACTTTTGACTGACTTTCCACGGACTTTCGACGGACTTGCGGCGGACTTGCGGCGGACTTTCTAATGAACGGACTTGCCTACATACGATCACACAAAAGTCCGACGGATTCGTACGTGATGACGTACACCGGACGAAAATAAGGAAGTTGATAGCCAGTAGCCAATAGCTGCCCTAGCGTGGGTTTTTGTCCGTCGGACTAGCACACAGACGAGCGGATTTCTGGGTCCGGCGGAGTTACGACGTAAAGATTTGAAGCCTGTTCCAAATCTAAAGTCCGTCAGATTTGCGGCTGGAAAAGTCTGCTGAAAGTCCGGGGAAGCCCACACACGATCGGATTGTCCGCCGGATTTGGTACGTCGCCGTCCGTCGGACTTTTGTAGACGAAAAGTCCGACCGTGTGTACGGGGCATTAAGGCGTCAGCATACCAAGACATTTTGGAAAATGTCATACTCTCCCAACTTTGAACAGTTTGAGGTTGGCCTTTCCAGTTCCAACATGAATGCGCACCAGTGCACCAAGCAAGGTCCATAAAGACATGGATGAGAGAATTTGGGGGGGAGGAACTTGACTGGCCTGCAGTCATGTTGGAACAGGAAGGGGCCTTCCCTAAACTTTTCCCACAAAGTTGGGAGCATGAAATTGTCCAAAATGTCTTGGTATGCTGACGCCTTAAGAGTTCCCTTCACTGGAACTAAGGGGCCAAGCCCAACCCCTGAAAAACAACCCCACACCATAATCCCCCCTCCATCAAATGATTTGGACCAGTGCATAAAGCAAGGTCCATAAGACATGAATGAGCGAGTTTGAGGTGGAGGAACTTGATTGGCCTTCACAGTCCTGACCTCAACCCGATAGAACACCTTTGGAATGAATTATAGTGCAGACTGCAAGCCAGGCCTTCTCGTCCAACATCAGTGCCTGACCTCTAAAATGCACTTCTGGAAGAATGGTCAAACATTCCCATAGACACACTCCTAAACCTTGTGGACAGCCTTCCCAGTAGAGTTGAAGCTGTTATAGCTGCAAAGGGTGGGCCAACTCAATATTGAACCCTACAGACTAAGACTGGGATGCCATTAAAGTTTATGTGCGTGTAAAGGTGGGCGTCCCAATACCTTTGGTAATATAGTTTACATTTACTGAAAACTTTCCAAAATCTGCTATCCTATTTTGAAATGATTATATAGGTGGCCTATCGGCATACCAAAGGCCGTGGCAGACCAACAACTTTGCAGCAGAGATTTGTAGCAGCTGCACATATCTCTAGAAATTGTCTGCACTTCTTTTTGGTTGTCTATAGAGTTGCTACCTTAGCTGGCTACGAATTTTTCCAAATTTTCGTAAAAAATGAATATTCGCAAATTCACAAATTCTGAGATTCGGAAATTCGAAAATCTGAAAATTCGAAAATCTAAAATAATAACTAACTAACTTGACTATCACTAACAATTAAATTATAGGTATTGGAATTTCCTTTCCAATTTGGCTGTTAGTGAACGTAACAAATACAAATTTATCTGAAGTTACAAATTATCCAAAATAACAAATACCGCATCTAAAGAAATGGAAAGTAACTAATTAATAATAATAAATAACAATAATAATAATAAAAACTTTTTATTATTATTATTAATATTTATTATTATTTGTTCCGTTCCATGTGCTTAGATTGTTAAATTTGTTTGTTTTCGTTTCATTCGTTTTTTTGTTTTGTTTGTTTTTTCAGGTCATTCGTTATGATCACAATTCGTATATTTGAAAATTCGTAAATCTGAAAATAAGAAAGAAAATGCAAAAATTCGAAAGAATAACTAACTAACTAATAATAACTAATAATTAAAATATTGGTATTGGAATTTCCTTTCAAATTTGGATTTTAGTGAACGTAATGAATACAAATTTATCCGAAGTTACGAATTATCCGAAATAACGAATGCTGCATCTAAACAAATGGAACGAAACAAATTAATAACTAATAATAATAATAATAATAAAACGTTTTTATTATTATTGTTGTTATTTATTATTATTAATTAGTTACTTTCCATTTGTTTAGATGCGGCATTCGTTATTTCGGATAATTCGTAACTTCGGATAAATTTGTATTCATTACGTTCACTAAAAGCCAAATTTGAAAGGAAATTCCAATACCTATAATTTAATTGTTAGTTATTATTAGTTAGTTATTCTTTCGACTTTTTGGATTTTCTTTCTTATTTTCAGATTAATGAATTTACAAATTGTGATCATAACGAATGACCCCAAAAACAAAAAAAAAACAAAAAATAACAAATGAAACGAAAACGAACACATTTTTCGGTAGTGCACATGTCTAGCCCTCATGAAGGTGACTTTTTTTTATCAAATCATTTTTTTGATTGTTATAGTCATACATACAAACAGATAACATATCAAATAAGTTCATTAACTTATAATGAATATAATAAAAAAAGAAAAGAATATGATATAAAAAAGAAAAGAAAAAAACACAAAACAAAAACACAAAAAAAAAAAGGAAATGAAAATAACAAAACAAAAACATAAACCAAACAAAGGTGACTTTAGTAGATGATGGTGGACATTGTCACGGTTGCTCTACTCACCATGGCACGTGGCATGGCTTGCGATCTCTCCTCTTTTGAAGCGTTCTTTCCTTTCCACACAAAGACCTTTATTCCTCCTTGATCCAAGATATAGCAGTCCTGCCCAGGACAAGACAGGAGTCATTAGCTTACACTGCAAACCCATTTTTAGCTTGACAAGATGATGTTTGAGCCCAGATTCACACTGGTGCATGGAAAACACTGCATGCGATTCACACAGGAATCGCACCGCATTCCTGTGCACATCCCATGCAATGCCTTAGAGCTCAAATCGCATCGGCACCAAAATGGTGCAGGACCCTTTTTTTTCCCCCCTGCACCCGAATCCCGTTGCATGGGTGTTCACACTCATGCAATGCAATTCTGGCAATCGATCTGCATTTTGTGATTTGTTTCAGGGTGTCATTAATCTAAACATCGACACCTGCAGCAGATCGCAAGCGATTGCCAAGCAGTGCGAATCTTGTGCGCTTCCCACATTGCATCAGCGTGAACCAGGGCTGAGTGACAGAAGCCCCACCAGAATGTCTCGAAGGGATTGAGCCTCGGTTCACACGGTGCAAATTCGCTGCCGATTCCGCACTGCGTCGAAAATCGCGCCCCTTCATGAGGACTGCTGTGGGTGTGTACATTAAGTTAACGACACCCCGAAGTCGGTTTGCAAAACGCAGTGCGATTTGCAGAATCGAACACCCACGCGATCCGATTCTGGTGTGGACAAAAAAAAAAAGGGCCCTGCATGAGTTTGGTGCAAATGCGGTGCGATTTGAGCCATACAAATCCACGACTCAAATCGCACCCCAGATTCGCATAGGAATGTGCTGCGATTCCTGAGCGAATTACATGCGGTGTCCCGCACAGTATCAGTGTGAACTCGGGCTAAAGTGTACATAAAGCCCAAACATTTTCTTTTATTTTGGAGAGAGTGAGGAGGGGTTAGATCCTCTGTCATGTGGGAAGATCCACCCTCTATATTGGTCCTGGTGACCATTGTCTCAGCACAGAAAGTGACGGGGAATCCAACATATTTGTTTTTTTTTTGTTTTTTTTACAACATTTTTAAGTTGCTACAGGAAGAGGAAGCAAAGAGAAATCCTCCAATAGGTTTTTTATTAAAGCATGCCACGTTTCTGGGTCACGCAGGACCCCTTCATCAGGCATGTGAGGGATGTCTCACATGCCTGACGAAGGGGTCCTGCGCAGTGGCGGCCTGTCCACTAGGGGCACACAGGCTCCGCCCCCCCATCCATGCGTCCGGCCCCCTAATCTACATTGGGCGCACTGGATGCATGGATTCCAATGGGGGGGGGGGTTGAAGTATCTGATTAGAGCCAGAGACTCTAATAGGCTTCAAAAAAATGATGGGCTCGGGGCGCAGAGCAATACGCTCCAAACCCACCCCGTTGTGTCATTATAGCAAATGAATATTCGCTATTGTCACACTGATCCTCCTCCCGGGCCAGTCAGGAAACGGGACCCGTCACCTGATTGGCTGAAAGGATGGGCGAACCTATTGGACGCCTAGGAGGAGGAGAGAGGAGACGCGCGACGGATGCCACCGTGATGCAGAGGAGGAGCCGCCGCCTGTCGCCCGGAGCCCATAGGAGTGCTCCCCGCCCACAACCTAGATGTGGTAGGCACCTGGATGAGCGACCGACCGTGTGACCCCCCCCCCCTCCCGGGAGGGGTGGGGGTTGCACTGGTGACCCGACCGACAGTGAGCGGGGTGAAGGAGGTGGGGGGGTGCCGCGGGCAGACCGGGAGGGGGGGGGATTGTTTGCCCCTACCCCCCCAAAAAAAAACACCAGCTGTCACCAGTCCTGCGTCCAAACGTTGCGCTCTCTTATTTGTCATCTGATCATGATTTACCCACTTAAGGTCTGTCCTACAGAAGTTTTACTGCTACAGGGCGGAAACTGCGCCGCATCATGAATATATACGTTATCTGGCTCTTTCGGGGTAGGGGGCACGCATGCGCGCCGCCGGCGGCTTGCTCCCGCTGTGATTACACACAGCAGAAGGCGAGAGGCAGGTACCGCAGATTCGATGTCCGCCGGCACTCGCTGATCATCGAGCAGAAAGGCTGATCGCCGTTCTGACAGAAGGGAAGGCATGAATCCTGTGTCTCTGCACAGCAGGGATTAGGATCCATGTCTTCCCCCACAGTATACTAAAACACTGGCTAGGCACACAGGTAACCCTTTGATCGCCCCTGATATTAACCCCTTCCCAGCCAGTGTCATTAGTACAGAGACAGTGCATATTTTTCTAGCACTGATCACTGTATCACCGGTCCCCAAAAAAGTGTCAGTTAGTGTCAGAATGTCCGCCGCGATATCGCAGTCCTGCTATAAGTCGCTGATCGCCGCCATGACTAGTAAAAAATGAAAAATGAAATATATATATATATTCCGTATATAACTTTTGCGCAAACCACGTGTTGGGATTTTTTTTTAACAAAAAATATGTAGCAGGATATGGCACAAGAAAACGGAAAATTTATATCAAATACTTACCGTAATTTTCCTTTCCTGATGGACTCCATGGCAGCCTACGTATGGGTTAATCCCGCCTCTCATACCTCATAGGACCCCACTCCCATAAATCTTTGCTTCTAGACAGAGACTGTGTTCCGTAACTTAGCCTACTCCAGCAACTGGGAGGGAACTCCTGCTGCCATGGAGTCCATCAGGAAAGGAAAATTACGGTAAGTATTTGATATAAATTTTCCGTTTTCCTGACAGACTCCATGGCAGCCTACGTATGGGAAATAACTAGCCATACACACCCGGGTGGGCAATTGCTGGTTTAAAGAAAAAAAGGTTTAATTGGCACCATCAACAGATAATACGTGCAAACCAAATTTAACCGTAGACAAAGAAGCCGGTTCTACACAATAGTGTGTCATAAAAGTGTTAATTGATGACCATGAGGCCGCTTTACAGATTACATCTGGAGACGCATGTCGGGATGCTGCCCATGATGTAGAGACGCTCCTGGTAGAATGAGCGGTTACCGCCTCCGGAGGAGCCAAACCCTTAGACCTGTATGCCCATTGGATAGCTTGAACGATCCATGATGCGATGGTTCTAGAGGAAGCCCGTAAACCCTTGTTCTTGCCGTGAAAAAGCACAAACAGATAATCAGACTGGCGGAAAGAGGCTGTGGCTTCTAGGTATTGTTTCAGAACCTGCCCAACATCTAGAGGGTGAACATTAGAGTCCTCAGTGGATCTGAAAGTAGGGAGGACAATCTCCTGATTTTCATGGAAGATGGTTGTTACTTTAGGATTCGATCCTAACATGGGGATCAAGACTACCCGGTCTGGGAAGAAGGTAAGAAAAGGTTCTTTGTATCCTAGGGATCCAACTTCAGAAACTCTCTTGGCCGATGTTATGGCCACTAGAAAGACCACTTTGAGAGAAAGCTCTCTAATTGATGACTGATCCATATGCCGTATCTCCTTTTCTGAGAAGAAATCCAAGACGAGAGGAAGATCCCATTTAGAGAATCTTGGTCTTTTCTGAGGCCTAAGCCTCATTGCTCCCTTGAAGAACTGCCTAGTAAGGGGGTGTCTGGCCCATGATATGCCTGTAAAGGCTGAGATTGCAGAAATCTGGACCCGCAAGGAACTCACCGATAGGGACAGATCCAGGCCAGTTTGTAGAAAACCTAGAACGTCCTGAATCCTTGGATTACTACAGGATCCATTGGTGGAAATCACATAATCCGCAAACTTCGCCCAAATCCTCTGATACACTCTGTTGGTGCCCGCTCTTCTGGCATTCAACAATGTAGCAATAGCTGTACTTGGACAACCTAGTGCTTCCAACCTTCTCCTCTCAACCACCAAGCCATCAGATGGAGCTGGGATGGACAAGGGTGAAGAGACGCTCCCTGCAGCAGGAGATCTGGTCTGGATGGGAGAGGAACCGGCTCTCGGTAACTGAGCTGCATCAGGAGAGGAAACCATGGCCTGTTGGGCCAGAACGGAACAACTGCCAGCACCTCGACATTCTCCCACCTGAGCCTCGAAAGGAAACGAAGAATGACTGGAACTGGGGGAAAGGCATAGGCCCTGTGGAATTTCCACTGGTCCGTCAGGGCATCCACTCCGAAGGCCTGGGGACAGCGACACCTCGTGTAATATTTTCCCAGCTTGAAATTGCATGGGGATGCAAACAGGTCCACTTCCGGCATCATCCCTAGAGACAGGAGCCAATCGAAAACTTCGGCGTGGAGGGACCACTCGTTGTTGTCCAGGGTGACTCTTGAAAGGAAGTCTGCTTGGACATTCTGAATTCCTGGGAGATAAACAGCGGATAGATTTGTTAAGTTCGTCTGGGCCCAGGACATGATCGGGCTTACTTCCCTCAGTAAGGAGAGACTGCGGGTGCCCCCCTGTCTCTTGATGTATGATACTGCGGTCGTGTTGTCCAGTCTTAGGAGGACTGAGGCTCCTGATATCAGATGGAGAAAGGCTTGAAGGGCACGGAAGGCAGCTCTGAGCTCCAGGACATTTGAGACTATCCCTTGGGATGGGAAGTCCCACCTGCCTTGGGCTATCTCCGTCAGACAGAGAGCGCCCCATCCTCTGTTGCTCGCATCCGTTGTCACTGTAATCCAGGAGACAGGTGCTATGGAGTGACAATTGAGGAGGTTCTTCCGTAGCAGCCACCAGGGGAGGCCCTCCCGCATGGAGGTGGTTACCCGCACCAGATGGTCTCGAGACCCTGGATCCCATTGCTGGAGAAAACCCTTCTGAAAGGGCCGCATTTTCCACTGCGCCCACCTCACCATGGGGGCTGTGGCTACCATAGTGCCGATTATTTTGAGACACTGAGAGGCTCTGAGGAGAGTTGCTGACAATGCTAGGCGAATTCTCTCTCGAATTACCGGAATCTTCTCCAAAGGAAGAGAGATGGTGCTCTCCACTGTGTTGAATAGGGCTCCGAGGAACACTAGAGCTTGTGTCGGAACTAGGTGACTTTTCTCCCTGTTCAATAGCCAACCGAACTCCGTCAGAGTAGATATGACTTGATCCCGATGTGACAATATCTGTTCCCTGTCCTGTGACAGTAGGAGTAGGTCGTCCAAGTAATGGTGTAACCGAATGCCTTTTACTCGGATTAGAGCTACCACAGCCAATAAGAGCTTCGAAAACACTCGAGGCGATGTTGTGAGCCCGAATGGGAGACAAGTAAATTGGAGATGCCTCTGGCCTACTGCAAATCGGAGATACCTCTGGAAATCTTTTGCGATCGGCACATGAAAGTAGGCGTCTTTCAGGTCTATGGAGACCAGCCAATCTCCTGGTTGTACTGTTTGTCGGATTGTCAGCAGGGTTTCCATCTTGAACTTTTCCTTCTTGATGAAGGAATTTAGATGTGTCAGGTCGATTACTGGTCTCCAAGAGCCAGTCTTTTTGAGGACCATGAAAAGGGGGGAATAAATTCCAAGAAATCTTTCTTCTGATGGAACTTGAATGGCGGCCCCCTGGGCAATCAGAGAGTCTGTATACGATAGAAGAATTTGTCTTTTTTCTTCTGAGTGCGGAAGGACCGTAGGCACAAACCGGTGACTGGGTGGATTGGTGAAAACCCAAGTGTGACCTGAGGAGACCGTTTTTACGGTCCAGTAATCTTGAATCGAGGCTGCCCAGACGTGCTGATACCGGAGTAAACGAGCTCCTACTTGCACTACCTGGACAGGCGTCGTATCAAAAGGACTTGGAAGTCTCCCGACCACTTGACGGGGCTGACTTTGAGGATTTTTGGCCTGAAGGCTGGCCTCTCCTCCAGTTTTTCCTAAACTCCCGACCAGGTCTGTAGCGACGCGCATCTCTAGCGCGTTCTGGCTCTTGTCTGGGTTGAGTCCTTCTTTGATTAAGGATGCGACGGTCCTGGGGTAAGAATCCTGACTTGCCCCCAGTAGCACGGGAGATAGCAGAATCCAGTTTGTTTCCGAAGAGTGAGGAGCCTTCGAAAGGAATCCTGCACCAGGCCTGCTTAGAGGCAGGGTCTGCAACCCATGGACGTAACCAGAGGGCACGTTTTGCTGTAACTGATGAAAGCATGACACGTGCCACGAGACGAATAATGTCGATGGATGCTTCTCCCAGGAAGACCGAAGCCAGCTTCAGCTCATGTACTGGAGATCTCTTGAATAAGTCCTCAGACACACTTCCTAGAGCTGCACCAACATCATCCGTCCAAGATTCCATAGCTTTTGACAAAGCTGCAAGGGCCAGAGCCGGTTTACAAGCCATCCCTGCCGTGATATAGATACGTTTTAAGTCCGTATCAATCTTCCTCTCCAGACCATCCTTGAAAGAGACGGTATCCTCTAGAGGTAGCGTAACATGTCTCACCAGCCTCATAAGAGCTGCATCGACAAGGGGGGCTGATTCAAGATGTTTTACTTCATCATTCTTGAAAGGGTACATCTTTGCAACCTTGGAAATCAAGGAGTTTTTCCTATCAACTTTACCCCATTCATCCGAGATGATTTCACCCAGTTCACCCAGGAAGGGGAAGTTCGGGCGATCCTTCTTAAGGTGTTTAAAGTATTTCCTCTGTTTAGAGGGTGCTTCTACTGGTTCTTCCCATCTCAATGCGTCTTTAACCGCTCTGACCAGCTGGGGAACCAGGGAGAAGTCAAAACCAGCCCCAGGTTCAATTATCTCTGCTTCGCTGTCCGAGGAACCGCTAAAAGAGAGACTATGATGAGATGGGCCTGGAACTTCGGACTCAATTTCTTCAGCAACTGGAGCTATAACAGAAGGAGGAATTACTGCCCGGTCAAAATCTGCCTTGTTAAGAGATTCTTGGACCACTTTCCTGACCAGAGCCTCCACTTGCTGGTCCTCAGCTCCTCTCTCCTTCGTGGCTCTTGAAAAGCACAACTCACAGAGAGATTTACCCTCTGGGACCTGAGTTTTACATCCCCAGCAAGCTCTCCTCTCAGGGCGGCTGGAATGGCGGGGGGAATGATGGTTAGATTTAGACCTTGACCCCTCTTTGCGGTGTCTGGAAGATGACCTAGTACGTCTAGAACCCGACGTAGACTGGTGATGATGAGACCTAGACTGGTCCTTTTCTTTATGTGCCGATAACTGTGGTTCAGACCTAGAAGGGCTGCAGGGGAGAAAAAGAATACTTTGTTCCTAAATAGTACCCCAACCAATACAGGCAGAATGAAAATAAAAATACTTCATCCTACCTGCGGTGTAAGGGTTGGCCACAAGGGGGCGGTGACACATCCATGGCGACAGAAACAAAAGACTGCAAACAATCAATAAGAGACAAATAACTATGTATACTTTCAGCTTTCTCTTTCCCCTATTTGGAGAAAGAGACCTAGACACAGGAAGGTACAGCAAAGCTCCTTACCTCAGAAGCCAGAAAGATGGACACAGGGAAGCCGCTGCCTAAGCGAAAGAGCAACCCAAACCATAGCTGTATGTGACAGCTATTTGAATCTGCCGCCTGTGATGACGTCATCGCGGCCACAGCGTCCCTACGCTGTGACCGACGCCGCTCCACGGCGCTCGCGCGCATGCGCAGTCGCCGTCATCACGCGCGGACTGCGCAGGCGCGAACCAAGCCTCGATCTCAATCGAGACTTCGCAGCTGCGCAGTCGGAGCGGGGAAGCGGCGGACTGGAACGCAGATGCGTCCCAGCCGCCATGGCCACTAGGAAGCAATTTAAAAGACAAGACAACACACACAACAGGCTGCCAAAACTCAAAAACAGAAGAGCATACATTACCACGGCACCTGAGGGGATCCATCCTGGAAATGGGAGCAAGAGGAGCGCTCACCGCACGCCCGGGGTAATCATGAAGGAGGCCTCCCGCTAATAGCTGGGACGTTTGGCCGCAATGCCGCTTCCCAGCCAATGGCCGGTACAATCAGCTCTTCCAGGCATCAGAGTGCACCCCGTATGTCCGCCCTGCTAATAGCTGGGGAAGCTGGACCTCAATAAGACACCGCCATCATTAAAACGTGCGAACCACCAGGACTGGATCAACAAAACTTTCATAAGGTAAGATACACCTTGGTCCTAGGAGGAGGACAAAAAAGGAACACAGTCTCTGTCTAGAAGCAAAGATTTATGGGAGTGGGGTCCTATGAGGTATGAGAGGCGGGATTAACCCATACGTAGGCTGCCATGGAGTCTGTCAGGAAATTAGATTTTTTAACTTTTTTCATTGGATGTGTTTTATAGCAGAAAGTAAAAAATATCGTTTTGTTTTTTGTCGGTCTTTTTTTTGCTTATAGCGCAAAAAAAAAAAAACAGCAGAGGTGGTCAAATACCACCAAAAGAAAGCTCTATTTGTGGGGGAAAAAAGGACGTCCGTTTTATTTGGGTACAGCGTCGCAGGACCGCGCACTTGTCAGTTAAAGTAACGCAGCGCCGTATAGCAAAAAATGGCCTGGTCAGGAAGGGGGGTAAATCTCGCGGAGGTCAAGTGGTTAATAAAAAAAACATTTGGACTCAACTGCACAATAGTACACAGACAGCAAAAAATGAACTACGAACTCAGCCTGCTGTCCTCCAATGTTCAGATTTGTCCTGTCAACCACCTCCCCAGTCCCCACACAGCCTTTCACTGGGAAGCTTAGTGTACTGCTGTTTCTCCTCCCCCAGGTCTTAGGTAGTGAGAACAGAGGGAATGTGATCACTTATAAAAAAGGGGTAAAAAGGTATATATATATATATTTTTTTAACTATACACAAATGTTTTGCTTTTCATTTCTATTTGAACCCATTCAGCCCCGGAAGGTTTTACCCCCTTAATGACCAGGCCATTTTTTGCGAAACGGCACTGTAATATTTAAACTGACAGTTGCGCGGTCGTGCGACGCTATGCACAAATAAAACTAACGTCCTTTTTTTCCCACAAATAGAGCTTTCTTATGGTGATATTTGATCACCTCTGCGGTTTTTATTTTTTGCGCTATAAACAAAAAAAGGCCGACAATTTTGAAAAAATAAATTTTTAGTTTATGCTATAAAACACACCCAATAAAAAAATGTAAAAAATCTAATTTATTCATCAATTTAGGCCAACGTAGCATGCATTCTGCTACATGTTTTTGGTAAAAAAAAATCCCAATAAGCGAATATTGATTGGTTTGCGGAAAAAGTTATCGCGTCTACAAACTATGGGATATATTTATGGAATTTTATTTTTTTTTTACTAGTAACGGTGACGATCAGCGATTTTTAGCGTGACTTTGACATTGCAGCAGACAAATCGACACTAAGTGACACTTTTTGGGGACCAGGGACACCAATACAGTGATCAGTGCTAAAAAAAAACTGTCACTGTTCTAATGACATTGGCTGGGAAGGGGTTAACATCAGGGGGCAATCAAAGGGTTAAATGTGTCCCTAGGGAGTGCTTTCTAACTGTGTGGGGGAGGGGGAGGTGCTTTGACTAAAGGAAAACAGAGATCCGTGTTTCTGCTTAGCAGAAACACAACATCTCCAATTTCACCTCTGGCAGAACGGCAATCTGCCTTGTTTACATAGGCAGACCACCATTCCTCTTCTCAGAACGATCGGCAGGTCTCGGCAGACATCGCGTCCGCCGGACCCGCTGATTGGCTCCTGTTGTGTCCAATCACAATGTGAGCGGGTCGCCGGCAGCGTGCGTGCGCGCCCCAGTCCCCGTGCACTAAATCACGTACAGGTACGTGATTTCACGCAGGAGAGCCGCCCTGCCGCAGTATATCTGCGTGGGGCGGCCCTTACGTTGTTAAACCGAATGGGTTGTTTTACAAGGTGATCGTTTACAATCACTTTAAGCTCAACTCCAGACACATATTTAAAAAATACTTTTTAATGCAGGTATGTATTTATTAAAGAGCATTTTTTTTTCTTTTACGAAGTTAATGCAAAGTAGTTTGCTGGGGGGGGGGTACTTGAATGGGATAGGGTAGGAGCTCCGGCGGGGGACCCCAGAAAAGGAGGATCGGGGCTGCTCTGTGCAAAACCATTACACAGAGCAGGTAAATATAACATGTTTGTTATTTTAGAAAAAAAAAAAAAAACTATCTTTAGAATAACTTTAGGATCCATGTGATTTGAGCTATAGGGATTTTAATTTGTTGCGGGACGAGGGTCTACTTGTGGAGGATGTCTGCTATCATGTATGTGTGCTCTTCAGGACAGCTGGACTTACATCATGACCCAACAAGTCTTTAGTCAAAGGCTTAGTGGCCACTTCCTGGACCATCAGGTTCCCATTCTGATCGGATACCCTGCGTACAAAAGAAAATCAGGCATTTTAGTAAATACAAATGTCAAATTTACAATTCTGTGGAGTCATAATGAGTACAGAAAAATGTTCTGGTTTGTACAACAATGCTGGAAAACTAAGGGTTCAGATCTGATTCCCGTCTTCCAGGGCTTTCTCGGCGCAGTGAAAGGCTCATCCTTCTAAGGCTACTTTCACACTGGGGCGTTGGGGGGCGTCGGCGGTAAAGCGCCGATATTTTTAGCGGCACTTTACCGTAGTTTTTGCGGCGCTTTTCGGCCACTAGTGGCATGTCTCCAGACCTAAACCCTATTGAGCATTAATGATGAGCCACCTGGTTCGGTTCGCACCAGAACTTGCGAACAGGCAACAAATTTGGACATACACGCGAACCCCGTTAAAGTCTATGGGACACGAACATGAAAAATTAACAATGCTCATTTTAAAGGCTTATATGCAATTTATTGTCATAAAAAGTGTTTGGGGACCCGGGTTCCTGCCCCAAGGGGACATGGATCAATGCAAAAAAAAGTTTCAAAAACATCTGTTTTTTTCAGGAGCAGTGATTTTAATAATGCTTAAAGCGAAACAATAAAAATGAAATATTCCTTTAAATATTGTGCCCGGGGGTGTATATAGTATGCCTGTAAAGTGGCGCAGTTTTCCTGGGTTTAGGACAATACCACAGCACAATTACATTTCTAAAGGAAAAAAGTCATTTAACCCCTTCCCGCCGAGCGTACGCAGATGTGCGGCCTCGGTTTTCAGGGGTTATACCGGGATGATGCCCGCAGCTGCAGGCATCATTCTGGTACCGTCTTTTAGAGCCGGCGATCAGCTTTCCTGGGATAACAACCGATGCGGCTAAAAGCGTACCTGTCACCACCTATTACTGTCACAAGGGATGTTTACATTCCTTGTGACAGCAATAAAAGTGATCAAAAAATATTTTATTTCTTTTTAAAACACAATTTATTAGTATAAAAATAAATAAAATAAATAAGAAAAAATTTTTTTTAAATGCGCCCCCGTTCCTGCGAGCTCGCAAAGAAAACGCATATGGAAGTCGCGCCCGCATATGTAAACGGTGTTCAAATCACACATGTGAGGTATCGCCGCAATCGTCAGAGCGAGAGCAACAACTCTAGCACTACACCTCCTCTGTAATGCCGCGTACACACGGTCGGACTTTTCGTCTACAAAAGTCCTACAGCCTGTCCGACAGACTTCCGGCGGACTTTCGGCGGACTTGCAGCAGACTTTCTAACGAACGGACTTGCCTACACAGGACCACACAAAAGTCCGACGGATTCGTACGTGATGACGTACACCGGACTAAAATAAGGAAGTTCATAGCCAGTAGCCAATAGCTGCCCTAGCATGGGTTTTTGTCCGTCGGACTAGCACACAGACGAGCGGATTTCGGGGTCCGTCGTAGTTACGACGTAAAGATTTGAAGCATGTTTCAAATCTAAAGTCCGTCGGATTTGAGGCTGAAAAAGTCTGCTGAAAGTCCGGAGAAGCCCACACACGAACGGATTACCAGCCAGCTTTAGTCCGTCGGCGTCCGTTGGACTTTTGTAGACGAAAAGTCCGACCGTGTGTACGCGGCATAACTCTAACCTGGTAACCGTCGCCTATAGAGATTATTAGGTACCGTAGTTTGTTGCCATTCCACGAGTGCGTGCAATTATAAAGCGTGACATGTTTGGTATCTATTTACTCGGCGTATCATCATCTTTCACATTATACAAAAAAATTGGGGTAACTTTACTGCTTCGCTTTTTTAAAATTCATTAAAGTGTCCCTTTTCCCAAAAAGTTGCGTTTAAAACACAGCTGCACAAATACCATGTGACATAAAATATTGCAACAATCGCCATTCTATTCTCTAGATTCTCTGCTAAAATATATATATATATAATGTTTGGGGGCTCTAAGTAATTTTCTAGCAAAAAATACGGAATTTAACTTTGAAACAACAAATGTCAAAAATAGGCTTAGTCATGAAAGGGTTAAAACTGATTGCGGCTGTAATGAATTGTCAGCAATATAGATAAAACTCACGCCACGTGACGTCAGAGGAAGGCGGGGTCGCCCGTTTACGTCACAGAGTGGCCCCGCCCTCAGCTATATAACGGCTGTCACCGAGAAGAAGAGTCACTCAGCGGGAGCCTCCCATGGAGGTGGAGCTGTTGCGAGAAAATTTTATTTTATTTTTTTATCTTTTAATAAAGGACTTGTCCCAAAGTTTCTCCTGTCTTTTTTACTATTTTGACATTTTCTTTTGTGAAATGGTAGGGGTACAATGTACCCGTTACGGGGACCGGGATCTGGGGGTCTCCTTGTTAAAGGAGGCTTCCAGGTTCCAATAATCCCCCTGCCCGCAGACCCCCACAACCACCAGGCAAGGGTTGTGGGAATGAGGCCCTTGTTCCCATGAACATGGGGACAAGATGTTCTGGGGGGGACCCCAAAACATCCTCCCCATGTTGAGGGTATGTGGCCTGGTACGGTTCAGGATGGGGGGGGGGCGCTCTCTCGTCCCTGCCAGGTTCCGTGCTCAGATAAGGGTCTGGTATGGATTTTGAGGGGGATCCCTACGCCATTTTTTTCTAAATTTGGTGCAGGGTTCCCCTTAATATCTATACCAGACCTGAAGGGCCTGGTATGGATTTTGGGGGGACCCCCACGTAATTAAAAAAAAAAAAAAAACTCCTGTGATCCACCTCGTTTGGCTGTACTTCTCCTTTAAAGTGTTACTGAACCCAGGACTCTGCACTCACTATATCTGGTCTCCCACAGTACACAGAACATGGAAATACAATTATTTTAGTAAATATAAACTGCTAAATACCTTTTCTCATCAGCAGTATATAGCAGTCTTGTGACTTCTATCAGTGTCTGGTTAAAGCTTATAGGGGGAGTTTTCAATCTCCTCTGATTGTCCTATGAGGCTGCAAGACCCCTGACCCTCTGTCTGGACAGTGCTGATTGGCCCTGTGCTGATCACATTCACTCTCCCCAAAAAAAAAAAAAAAAAAACACTCTAGCAGTACACACCGAACTGAGCATGTGCAGAGTGACTCCAAGGCTCTGCATTCGCTTCAGTGTCAGTTGAACATTATTGCTTTGGAAATGAAAGTGTCAACTGCACAATGTGTTTTGGCACAGCCACGGGAGCATGAAACAGGGAATCCAAGTAGGGGCGTAATTGTGAGACCACCACATAACAAGAATTGCCTGAAAAATTACCACAAAAAAATATTTTAGCTGCAGATTTAAAAAAAAAAGCAGCTTTTTAAATGACATTAGGTGTACGCTCACACCGCTGCGTCTTGTTATGCGATTTGATGGGTCAAATCGCATAACAAGTTGCACCCTATTGTCGGCAGTGGAACTGTTCAAATCGGGGCAACGCCGACTTTGCGGTGCTGCACCGCTTTGAAAAAAGTAGTTCCTGCACTACTTTTGCCGATTTCAGGTGTGACTTGCATAGACATCTGTGCAAGAAGTCGTGCAATTTCAAAGTAAAGTCATACGATTTCAAAGCCACACTCAGTGTGAACCAGAGATACATGTAAAAGCTTATATGAGACTCTTAGACATGTGAGTGAACCAATAAGGGGTCCATATGACCCGGTTACCACCTGAGTTGATGGGGAAAGGAGGACTTACTTCTTCAGGGGCTTTCTGAATGGGAAAACCAGATTGCACCAGAAGACCTGGCAGATCATCAGTTGAGCAAATGTATAACAGCTACTCCTAATTTAGTGCTTGGAAGGCATCCTTTTGCTTTTCTGAATTCTCCTGTGCCCACTTACTGATATAACTTGAGAGAGGACTTGGCGGCAGAGTCCACCACATCATCAGGTGTGGGAGGTTTAATCGACTTTTTCGGTCCTAATACTTGATCATTTTCCAGGACTTGCATCAGCTTAGGTGTTGCTTCTTCATCCTCTCCTTCCACCACAAAAACCTGAGTACGTCCACCGCGCTCCCGGTCACGGATGTCTTTTGCCAGGTTCATCCCCTGAAATGGATTCAACTTTTTTTTAATAATCCCTATAAAGCACAAGATTTTAAAATGGTTGTAAACCTTTACATATAGTCAGTGAAGGTTGTGTACAAGTGAAGATTTTTTCTTTGCTTCCTTTTTCACCCCTCTGGGACATTTTATACTACAACCTGGATTATGGTCACATCATGCATTAGGAGAACCCCTTGAGATTGCTACACAATGGAGATCTGCACCTTCCGTGAGGTCCTCTTTTGCGCCTAGGCGATCACGGACAATACTCCCACAGTTCCCGGTGCAGACGTCCCTTGGCGGCCCATTGTCCATAACACTACGTGTTGCATGTAGAGCTAAGTTTTACCCATATTGCATCTGCTCCTGAGGAAGTGGGGCACACTCCATGAAACGCGTCAAGCTTTTAGGATGCAATTTCTATATTACAATCATGTACCTGATCCCATATATGAACTTAGCCAATTGGCTTCAAAAAGGGTGGGCTTGGAGCACAGAGCACTGCGTCCTGAGCCCACCCAGTTGTGTGACATTAGCGTTTTAATATTCGCTAATGTCTTCCTGTTTCTCCTCCCGGCCAATCAGGAAGCAGGTCCTGAGTCCCAATTGGCTGGGGATCCTAAGACCTGATTGGCTGCGAGTCCTAACTCCTGATTGGCCAGGAGGAAAAGCGACCACCGGGACTTAGGAGGAGATGCAGGGGGGGTGACCCGCCATGTGGAAGGGGTAAGTGCAGGGGCTGGTGGGGGGGTGACCCGCCATGTGGAAGGGGTAAGTGCAGGGGCTGGTGGAGGGGCCTAGCGGGCAGCGATCGATGAAGTGAGTGCAGGGGGGAGGGGGTGGTGGTTGGGTTATGTGGTTGGCTGGGGGGGGGGGGGGGGTGGCTGGCTGGGGGAAAAATTGAGCACTTGCAGCCACTGTATTTCACAACATGTATGTATTGTTGCAATCATGTATCTTCTACCAATTTGTTGATGAAGCTTTTCAATAAAATCCACTCTCAACAATAAGAATTTTGTACATTGTATCGCGCTATGAGTCCACCTGTGTGTGTGTATATATATATATATATATATATATATATATATATATATATATATATATACACACAGTATCTAACAAAAGTGAGTACACCCCTCACATTTTTGTAAATATTTTATTTATTTTATTATTTATCTTTTCGTGTGACAACACTGAAGAAACTACACTTTGCTGCAATGTAAAGCAATGAGTGTATGATGTCATAAGAGGAGAGAGAGCTGTGGATGATGTCATAAGCCTAGGCTTTTTACCAGACAAGAAACAGGAAGTGGGCTGTATAATGTATTTACTGGCAGAAAAAAAATTCCTATCCAAAGTTACAACAACAAGGGCAGAAGATTTAATAGATGGAAAGTTGAAAAAAATGACTGAAGTTCCGCTTTAACTATATTTTGGAAACATAAATTTTGCTTTTAATATGTGTAAACTTTAAGAGGAACTACAGCCAGAGATACTGAATTTATATAAATATAAATGTATTTATTTATTAAGTTTTTTCTTTATTAATACATATTTTTTTCTAGCCAGTGCTGTTCCTGTAAGCAGCCATTTTTACTATGGGCAAATGAAGCCCTGGATTCTTGTTCTAAGCGTAGCAGTTTGCTGATGGGATATGGAGTAACGGGCTAAAGTTTCTTTATAGCCGAAAGATTTTTCATTTTTTTTTATTTTTTGTTTTACATTAATCCCTTCGTGCCTAAAGGTAACACAAATCTTAAAGTGGTTGTAAACCCTGGTAAAAAAAAAAAAAAAAACCTTGCAAGACAAAGGCATAATGAGCTAGTATGCATAGCATACTAGCTCATTATGAATCCCCCCCCCCGCCCAGAACGAAGCCCCACCGCAGCTGTCATCGTCTCCCCCTCCGGTCGGCGACATCTCTCCTGGGGGTACTTCCGGGTATCGCGGTTCCGGCGCTGTGATTGGCTGGAGCCACAATGACGTCACACAGACTGAAGCAACAGCACATACGTGCCATTGCTTCAGTTTGCCTCAGTGCGCATGTGCCGATGTCATCGGCACATGCAGGGGACAGGGGATATCTCCTAAATATCCTAGATATATATCCTATATAGGATATAAATATCCTAGATATTCTGGGTAGCTACAGGTAAGCCTTATTATAGGCTTACCTGTAACATAAAGTTGTTGTAAAGGTTTAATGCCTAAGCCCAAATTTGCAACTTTGATGTGTTAGTAAAACCGTACATATCATCACAACTACTTTACTATTATAGTATATTATATCTTGTTTTTGCAGGACAAATTGGGCTTTCATTTGGTGGTAAATGGTAATGGATATCTGACCCTGGCACTGACCTAGATCAAACCTTGATCTAGGTGTTTTTTGACATTATTTTATTTTTTTAATTACTATTATTTATTTATTTAAATTTTTTTACACACACTTTTTTTTACAATGTATCTTTTTCGTCCAATCAAAGAAACAGAAAACACGAGCTTTACAGTGAATGATCACTGTGATAGCCAATCAGAGGCTATCACAGCAATCAGGTGACCCCAAATCTTCTGTTCTGGCCCCTGATCGTTAGTACGGGGCCTGGGGCTCATGGTGAGACCCAGGTCTCTGTGCTGGAAGCACACTGCAGCGGGCCCCCTTCCTGACATCTTGGGGTCCCCCCATGGAGGTGGAACGCCAGAGCCCAGTCGCAAGTACAACCTTTGCTGCCCTGATAGTTTTGCCACTGGTGTCAGTATTTTTTTTATTTTTTTTGTTTTTCTTTTTATTATTTTTTACAATTTTATTTAAATTTTTTTTTTTTTTTTTTTTTTTTACATTTTAATTTTTTCATATCTTCTTTTTTTTTTTTTATTAGCCCTGTTGGGGGGCTTTGGTAAAATATAAGAGGGCCAAACAGACCCCTGATGTCTAATTTTTGAGACAGAGAAAGGGACTGAGAATAGATTCATCAGTCCCTTTCTCAGTAGCCACAGTTGCACGGAATGAATCAACAGGAATAGCTCTGTACAGGGCTTTCCGTTCATAAAGTGAGGCATAGAAAACACAGCTTGATTGGTATGGATCACTGACTCTATTCATCAAGACAAAGAAGGGGTCAGTAAATTACACATTAACCAGCTCCTTCCCCGCTCTCCATCCTAACAGATTCCCCGCAGCAGCTGGCAGGACATGGGAGAGGGAAACCCAGCAGCACTACAGGGCTTGAGGGGGGCCAGGGAAGGACACAGGATTATTCAATTGGCTTTGGGTGCAGGCACTAGCATCACAAGTAAGAGAAACAGGAAGTGAAGCCTCGCGACTTCAGAGCCGGTTTCCCCATGTGTGAGCCGCACTACGCCTTGTGAACGGTTCCGTAGTCTTCCGGGACTTCTGATGTGTCCCAGAAGACTGCGGGGGAAGGGGGAGAGGGAACTTCTGGCTCAGATCGCCAATGGTGCATCTGACCAGAATTCAGGGCGGGTACCTGTCAAAACCAGGTACTTATTCCCCCTCCCTCTCAAAAAGTGACAAATCTGGCAGTGGAAGGGGGGGGGGGAGGGCTCAAACAAGCGGAAATTCCCCTTTTGGGTAAAGTTCCACTTTAAGTAACTTTTAGTGTATCCTTCTTGCATATATTATCCATGCTAATTCGCAGGGAAGGGTAGATAGCTTGTGCATGTGTATAGGGAGGCCCGGAATGATAATGGAAGTATGGAATGGTAATGAAGGGCTGGGCATGACAAGGTGGAACAGGAGACAACGGAGGGTTAAAAATTAAAAGGAAGTAAGAGGGAGGGGATTGAAGTTAACTTAAGGGGTGGGGAGATATAAAAGGAATAGGCGGGGTTTAAGCAGGAGCAGTGTGAGGAGACAGAAAAAGGGGAAGTTGGACACAGGGGGAGAGAAGCATTTGCAGCAGCATGGCAGACATTGATTTGCTCCTAGCAAGGCTGAGGACGGCGGCGGCCACGAGAGGACAAGAATGGCTGCAGGCTCAGGTAGCTCCATTGCTCCTAGACGAAGCGGGGGGGTCCGGCGGGGGGGGGGGGGGAAGCGACGCCACGCGCCAGGCGGTCTAGGCCGCCTGAGCGTTTTTCACCAGGCCCCTCATCTAGAACAGCTCGCCCTAATAGGAGCCCGGGAACGGACCCGTCGGCTCCCCCAGCAAAACGGGTGGCCGCCGCCACCCCTGGGGGGACCGGGCGGAATCCTCCACAACGGCGGAGCGCGGGGGGCGGGGCTTCGGGCCGTAATGGCGCCCGAGCATCGCCACCCAGAAGACAGGACAGCAGCAGAGCGGTCCCCCCCGCAGCACAGGCATCTGCTAGGGGGGAGGTCCGACGGGGGAGGAGCAGGGGCATGGCTGGAGGCCAGCTACCTGACGCTGCTGGCAGCCCTTCTGTAGCCAGGAGTGGAAGAGAGCCAGAGGAAGACAGAAGGAGAGGTCCAGGGGCCAGCAGAGGAGCCAGCAGTGTGGGACAGCAGAGCACAGCAGCAGGTGGTCGCAGGGAAAGGGGGAGAACAGCCACAAGATGGGAATCCACAGCCCCCAGGCAGGCTTCACCTGGGAGGTTACTCACGCCGATGCTCCAAGCCACGGAGGTACGGTCAGAAGGAGAGCTGTCGGGTTCGGAGGAGGACGTGCGCCAGGACATCGCACCATCTGGAGGGTCCAGTGCAGCGGCGATGGGGAGCAGACCCAGTCAGCCTGGTGAGTCACATGTTTTACCTAATTCTGTTATCAATGTTGATGGTGGTAATTGGTTAGATAGGGGTGATGGGGGGGACACGACGGCTCCTGGTGGAGCTGTAGGGGCCGCGGCGGGGGGACCGCCTGGCCTAGGGGGGACGGGCGTTCAGCCTGTCGCCGCCGGGACAGGGGGACCATTACAGGAATTGCTGGGAGGATTAAGGGATTTGGTTCAGCGATTTGCAACCAACCAGACGGCCCCGGCGATAGTGGCACCGTGGGTTGGAGGGCAGGTGGAGACGTCGGGTGTTGGGGGGACAACGGGGACAGGGGGTGAGGCTGTCACCAACTCAGACGCAGGGGTGTCGGGAAACGCCACCACGGGGGAATCTGCAGTGGTGGTCAGGAAGGATGTGGTCAGGATAGCAGATGCGGCAAAATGCGAAGTGTACGTCTGCTATGAGGGCCCGCTGGGAGCACATTTAAAACAAGAAGTGCGGGAGAAAATAGTAAAAGGTGAGTATGTGGAAATTTTTTCCTTATTACCGTTAGAGAAGTTCAACTTGGACCGGGTAAAGCCGGACGATTCCAAAAAAGAGGATGAGGAGAAGCGAAGGTATCGTTTGATCCCTAGGACCTTTGGTAATTGGTTACAGGCATTCGCCATTATGGCGAGTGTAATTGGCGAAAAGAACCCGGAGCATTGCTCTGCGTTGTTTTGCTACATGGATGCCATAGGCGAGGCGCATAGGGTGTATGGGGGCACTGCGTGGCTTCGATACGACGAGCAATTTAGGCAACATAGGGCGGTGAGGCCGGCTCTTAGGTGGGACCATAAGGATATCAGCTTATGGATGCGTTTGATGTCTTCCGCCAGGGTACCAAACCAGCCTTTTCATGGGGGGGCCGGGGGATCGTCTACCTCTGGACTCCCGGCCGGGGAAAAATTTGGGGTGTGTTGGCAGTTTAACGAAGGATCCTGCAAGTTTGGGGGATCCTGTCGTTTTAAACATGAATGCTCAGGATGTGGGGGGAACCACGCTTTGTCACGCTGCTTCAAAAAATGAAAGAAGTCAGGGGAGCCTGCTCAGAAGAGGGACAACGCCAGTGATGGAGGTAAGGATGCGGCCTTTTTTAAATAGGTACCCGGACAGAGAGGCAGCGAGGGTGTTGGGGGAGGGTTTTTCAGTGGGTTTCAGAATTCCATGTTCGCTGGCAGCTATACCTCCGATGGCCAAGAACTTGCGGTCTGCACTGCAGAATCCTGGGGTGGTTTCGGAAAAACTGGCCAAGGAGGTTGCGTTGGGGCGCATGAGTGGGCCTTTTGCAACTAAGCCGTTACAGGATTTAGTAGTGTCACCGTTGGGAGTGGTGCGTAAAAAGGAACCAAACAAGTTTCGCCTTATTCACCACCTTTCGTTTCCAAAAGGGGCATCTGTGAATGATGGTATCAATCCTGAAGATTGTTCAGTGTCGTACACATCGTTCGATGCAGCGGTGGGATGGGTGAGGCATTACGGTCAGGGGGCACTCATGGCAAAATCAGACATTGAGGCGGCATTTCGTTTGTTTCCAGTACATCCGGACAGCTTTTGGCTGTTGGGTTGCTGTTGGCAGGGGGAATTTTACGTCGATCAGTGCCTGCCAATGGGTTGCTCGATATCTTGCGCCAAGTTTGAGCTGTTTAGCTCATTCCTTGAATGGGTGATTAGGGATGTGTCAGGGATGGATTCAGTGATACATTACCTGGATGACTTTCTCTGCGTGGGGCCTCGTGAGTCTAAGGGGTGTGCGATTCTGTTGGCAACCTTGGAACACATTGCAGGTAAGTTTGGGGTACCATTGGCAGCAGATAAAACGGAGGGCCCGACGACAAGGTTGAGTTTTTTGGGCATCGAAATAGATACCAGAGACATGGAGTGCAGGTTGCCAGGGGATAAGGTGGACGGGTTAAAAAGGGACGTCAGGGACATGATGGGAAAAAGGAAAGTGCAGCTGCGGCAATTACAATCCCTTTTAGGTAAGTTGAATTTTGCGTGTCGCATTATTCCAATGGGTAGAGTTTTTTGCCGCCGGTTGTCAGCTGCCACAGCGGGGATACAGTCTCCGACCCACTTTATCAGGCTTACCAGGGAACATAGGGAGGACCTGAAGGTGTGGCACACGTTCCTGGAAAGCTACAACGGGCGTTCGGTGTGGATGGAAGGACCGGTAAGTAATTGTGACATGGATTTGGTGACGGACGCCGCGGGATCTACAGGGTATGGGGCCTTTTTCCAAGGGCAGTGGAGTGCGGAGGCATGGCCTGAGTTTTGGGTGGAGTCGGGATTTACTCGGAATCTGGTGCTACTGGAATTATTCCCGGTGGTATTAGCAGTAGAATTGTGGGGGGAGAGGTGGCGGAACTTGAAAATACGTTTAAATTGTGACAATATGGGGGTAGTTCAGGTCATCAATCGGCTATCGGCATCATCCCCGCCGGTAATACGATTGTTGCGTCACCTGGTGTTGAGGTGCTTACAACTTAATGTTTTTCTATATGCTGTGCATATCCCGGGCGTGGATAATACTTTGGCTGATTCCTTGTCTCGGTTCCAGTGGGACAGATTCAGGGAGCTGGCGCCCGCCGCGGAAGCAGAGGGGATTCCTTGTCCGGGGTGGCTTTGGGAGATGGTATCGGAATCGCCGCAGGATGGATCAGGAAATCGGTGAGTGGGTCGACATGGGCGGCATATAGTAAAGTGTGGTCGGAATGGGCCACGTTTACACGGCTGGCGGACGCCGGGCCGGGAGGGCTGGACTTGAGGTTGTTGGTAGTGTATTTTGTGTCACGACACATGGAGGGGGGTGGTTCAGTGTCCGCAATTGAGCGGAAATTGGCGGGGTTGGCCTTTTTATTTAAGTTACAGGGCCTGACTGATTTTACCAAGGATTTCTGGGTAAAACAGGCCTTAAAAGGTTATAGGAAGAGCCATGCGAAGAAGGATTCGAGGAGGCCGGTGTCTTTTTCATTATTGCAGGTATTGTGTAATAAATTAGGTGAGGTATGTAAGTCGGGTTATGAAGTGATTTTGTTCAAGGCGGTTTTTTCCATCGCGTTTTTTGGAGCGTTTCGGGTGGGTGAGTTGGTGAGTCCAGCAAAACAAGTAGCAGGGGGTTTGAAGATGCAGGATGTGGAAGTAAAACGGGATAGGGTGTTGCTGAAACTGTGCAGGTCTAAAACAGACCAAGCCGGAAAAGGGGTAAAAGTGCAGCTGTTCAGGTTACCAGGGTCGGGAATTTGCCCGGTTCAAGTAGTTGAGGAATTTCTGCTAATTCGCCCGGTTGGGGAAGGGCCGTTGTTTGTGCATGAAGATAGAACTTTCTTATCCAGGTTTCAATTCATTGCAGTGTTTAGAAGATGCATTGGGGCTGCAGGGTTGGATAGTAGGCAATTCGCCTCACACTCCTTCCGCATCGGGGCGGCTACTGAAGCTGCCAGGTGTGGGTTGGATGAGGCAGCAATCAAGAGGATTGGGAGGTGGGAATCCAAGAGGTTCCAGTCTTATGTGCGCCCTCAATTGTCATCAGATGCGGTATAAAAAAAAAAAAAAATATATAGATATATTATGATCACATGCATTTGAAGACAGGGGTGGGGGAAGTTCACATGTTTCAATTTGTCTTCTGTTGTGTTATGTCTTTGCAGATGGGGGTCAACCACGCCTCGTCTGGATCTTGGGGCACTCCTATGTTTTCTGGGGTGCAAAAAGGGGGGACGTCAGACCAGAAGGCAGGCAACTGGGGTTTTCCAGGAGGGAGGCATGTATTCGCTGGTTGGGCTTTCCAGGCATGGGGTGGGGTAGAGTTGTTCAGGAAGTTGAACGATACGCTCGACTCGATCGACCCCCGGATGTTTTAGTGGTACATGCAGGAGGAAATGATCTGGGGGTCCGATCTACCAGGGAACTGGTGTCGGCCGTTAAGTGCGACTTTTTGGCACTTCGGGTGGCCTTCCCGGGCATGATCATAGTTTGGTCTGACATAGTGGCAAGGACGTCATGGCGCATGGCTAGATCGGTACCTAGGATCAACAAAGCAAGAATTAAAGTAAACAAGGCAATTGGAAAGTTTGTTGTTAATAATGGGGGATTGGTGGTGAGGCACACGGAGTTGGAGGTTAATGTGGGGATGTACCTAAGGGGAGATGGGGTGCACCTTACCGCAGTAGGCATCGATCTTTGGGCTCTCGGGCTTCAGGATGGCATTGAGAGGGCATTGCGGGTGTGGAGGTGCCCTTAAGGCTAAGGGGTCATCCTTGCGGGCTGTGGCGGCATCTTTGGTCTCTGATGGTGGTACAAAATGCAAAGAGGTGATGGTAAATGGTGGGGGGCTTTCAGTATTCTGTGCCCCTCTGGTGTGTTCTGTTCTTACAGCGGAAGGCTAGGCTGGAAGACAGATGTTACACTGCGGGAAGGGTGTTGTCACCGTGCTGATTTAAATACGGCTGGTGGCCTGGTATGGTAAAATTATGTACCGCAGTGTATGGTGTTTGGTGAAGTTTGTGAAATGGAGGAGGTGAAGTTAAGAGTGCCATCAGAAGACCAAAGATTGGGAGGTGTAAGAACTGTCAGTTAAAAGTTATACATAGTTGTACAAAATGTTTATTAAAAGAGTTATTTAAAGTTATTTAAAAGTTGGTTTTATACTTTTATAATAAAGGAGGCTGCTATGGCCGGTTTTTTACTCCAAAACAACTCCTGTGTGTGTTATCTAATTATTATAGATAAGAAAGGGAAAAGGGGAGTAGTAAATAAAGAGTGGGTAGTGGGAGTTGGGGATATTAGTTCCTACACTGGTCAAGCGTTTGCATAATTTGTAATACTTTGTATTCTGTCAATTGTTTTTCCTGCAGTTGTATGTGCAGCATTTATTTTTTGGATATTAAAAGCATTAATAGACTACAGAGGTTTATGTTTCCTTGCTTTACTGCAAAGTAACCTTAAAAGACAAAGCAAAACAGTAGCCACCCTCTCTTGCTCACTCCCAAGATCAGATGGCCTATGGACTATGGGATTTGTAGTATGCATAAAGCAGTGCACATGACCACAACCAAGTGAGGGGGGAAAGGAGAAATTTGGGAGCTCATGGAGGACAATACAAGGAAGAAGAATAACACAGTGCAAACCATTTCATAAAAAACAGATTAAGTAGTTTATGTATATGGATTATTTTATTTGCTAAGACGTTTTTGGAATAGCAAAATGCAACCAATCACATTTCTGTTTACTGTAGGCAGATCACCTGGGTCCTGCACTTAACACTTTTCTATCAGCTTAAATAAATAACTAGGCAGTATGTGAAGTACAGACCACTCATACCCTCAGTCTCTCCATTTTGTTGCTATCAGGTCCATTCCATTGGATGATCAACTTTCCCAGGTCCACCAAGAACACGTCCCCGGTATTGAAGCTGTTCCAGTCAAAGGGCACCTATGGATACAGGGTATCTTGTCAGTGGCAAATTTTTGCTCTTTAAATGATTATTTGAAATTCATATTCTATTATTTAACCAGTGGCCCCCTCCTAGCATAGAATGCTAGGCAAATTTAATTTTTGGCTTCTTCTGGGGTCAAGGGAGCAGTGATTGTTTGTTCAGGTGTGTTCAGGGTTTCACAGGCTGGGAGTTTGATTGCTTCCCCCTGCCTCGGAAAGAAGCTTTCAGAACATAGGGAGGGATATTCAGATGATCAGCCTGAATATTTATCATGCCCTGGCCAATTCCTGGAGAGAAGTCTCCAGAAGGTGGCTGGGGAGGTGATAACTAGTCTGATGCCCTTAAACAAATTTTGACTTGTCCCCAGGAGCGTTCCAAAGCCTCAGGGGCCGCTGCCCTGAGGCAGTCAATGGACTGAGTTGCTGTTCTTTGAGGTCTCAGCGGTGTCAGGGCTGAGGGCCTGAAGTGATCTTCTGAGGAATTGGCCATAGGACTTCACCATAGGGATTGGGTCTGGAGAAGGATTGTCTCCCTCACTGGACCATGTCCAGAGGAAGCTGGGGGCGTGCAGCTGTCCTGGGGACTTGTGAGTAATGACCCTGAACTGATTCCTAATGACTGTGTGTGCTTTTGGGATATAAGTGCCAGGGGTAGCTTGGGATGAGACAGCTCTCATAGAGTCTCAGAATACTGGCCATTCTCCTGTCCTGGAGTGTGAGCCTAGAGAAGAGTGTCCCATGCCCTACCCTGTTTAAAGTTCTTCAAGCAATACATTTCAAAAAGACATCCCCTAGACTGAATTATTGGAGCCGGAGTGTATTGACTGGTGCTTGTGGTGGTGAGCAGCCTCTGTAAAAATACAGCTATTACCAGCCGTCCCTACGGGGGTAGAGCTACATGCCTAATGTAGGCTTGAGCCAAAGTCCCAGGTCCCAGGAGCACTTTTGTTCTATGTAGACCGTGGAAGGCATTAAATTATAACTGAAGGCAAAACTTTTTTTTATTAGTTGTAGATAAAGGGATTAGAACACCTGTCAGGTTTTTATTGCTCTCTGTGTCCCCACTAGGGAGATTCAACTTTTGTAATTGTCCTGGTGACCATTATTGAAAGGGAAAGAAAATCCCTAGTTTTGAGTGGTCACCAGAACAGGGGAAGTCTTCCGATGGGACACTAGTTCTGGTGACCCTGATGTCTACCCAGGAATTTCCCTTACTTTGGAGAGATTTCCCTCACTTCCTGTTTTGGCTATGGTACAGGAAGTGAAGGGAAACAGATGGCAACCCCCCCCCCCCAAACTGACAGGGGTTATAATTCTCCCTTACTCTATCCAAAATGAATAAAAGTTTTGCTTTTAGTTTCACTCTTAAGAAAGGGATCATCTACAGTCTGATCACTTTAGTTGTGCCACAGATTGTCTGGCTCTGCCTGAACGTCATCCTTCTATCAGCACTCACATGATCCACACTGTGGCTGTATTTGGGTACTGGCCATTGGACAGAGGCTGTAGAAGCATATAGAGGAGTATAACATAACTAGTCTTAGCAGGTTAGGTGGTGGACAGTGGGGCTGTTGTAAAATAGAGCACCAGACCATCAAACCTATACAAGATTGTATCCCATTCCAAAACCATGCATATTAATATATAGTTGCCCTTCTTTGTGTCTATACCAGCCTCCACTCTTCTGAGAAGGCTTGCCACAAGATTTTGGAGTGTGGCTGGGGGAATGTGTGCCCCTTTCAGCCAAAAGAGCATTTGTAGGGTCAGGTAATGATGTTGATTGAGAAGACCTGGCTCAATATAATTAATCCCAAAGAAGGGTCCAGATCATGGCTCTGTAGAGGCCATTGGTATTCCTCCACATCAAACTCATCAAACCATGTCTTTATGGAGATTTTGGATGAGAAGACCTGGCTCATTCCAATTTATCCCAAAGGTGTTCAGTAGGGTTAAGGTCAGGGCTCTGTGCCGGACACTCGAGTTCCTCCACACCAAACTCATCAAACCATGTCTTTATGGAGATTTTGGATGAGAAGACCTGGCTCATTCCAATTCATCAAGAAGGTGTTCAGTAGGGTTGACGTCAGGGCTATGTACAGGACACTCATGTTTTGTGTGCTGTAGTATTAATAGTTCACTTTACTAGAAACACCTGAACTCAATCATGGAGGGGGTACACATACTTTTGGCCTGATAGTGTAAATATAATACCTACACGCCTTTCACAAAGAGATAAAGCCTTTTCAAATCTTTTAGTTTGCTAAAAAGGGAGAACTTATTGGCCTTTTAATATTTTATATTGTGTTCATGATTGAAATAGGGAATTCCAAGTACCTAGAACCACGTTAGCTGCATTTGTCTGTGCTGATATTATCAGGATTCACAGTCTTCTGGTGCGGCATAAGAAGGCTTACCTCTCCAGCTAAGACATTCTTCTTCCCCTTGACGTGCAGGAGACGTCTGACATTGTAGGTGTTTGTCTCTACCTGCTTCATTCCTGATGCTACCCCTCCATTTTTATATCTAAGGGAGAAGAGAGAGGAAATTCGAATGTTAAAATTTATGCATACTATTGGCTGGAATGTATTTCCACACCCGAATTCAGATTACACCGGAATTCGGACAGCCAAGGATCCTATTACTGATCCTTACCTTACACCATTTAATACAATTATTCTCAACTCCAGTAGTCTGATACACAGGCCCTTTTCTCCATTTCTTATCCTGTCCCTCTTCCAAATCCCCTTTCTAATCTACTCCTCCCCCTCCCCAATTTTTTTCCACTGGGGATACCTGTTTCACTGACATTTGCCTAAAAAGAGAAACTTCCATCAATCTTAGATTTCCTTTCACTTCCTGTCGCATTTCTCTAAGACAGGAATTGAAGGGAAAGCTCACCAATCGGACACAGGCCCCCTTTTTTTTTTTCTCATCCTGCCCCCCATCCCCTCATCAAGTTCTTTCAAATCTCCACCCCCTCTTATTTTCTGATGGGGACACCTGACACTTAAGACTGGAATTTCCCCCAATTTTAGGAAGACTTCCCCTTACTTCCTGTTTGGTCTCTAAGACAGAATATGAAGGGAGATCTAACCAATGGGACACCAATGGCAAAAAAAAAGACCTGACAAGTATTTTAGCCATCCCACACTATCGGAAACAAAAAGATAGTTTTTGGCCACAAGTGATCGTTGAATGCTATAGAAAATGATAAGCAATGCATTTACAGCTCAAGTACTCACACTATGCCCTGCTTGAAGTAGCCCTTAAATGTGTCGCTCTCATGTCCCTGAACCTCGCGGTGCTGCACGGCCACACCCCCCAGGTGATCATCCATCTGTACAGAGTAAATGGCGGCTGCTCCTTGCTCGTCTACAGAGGAGCTTTTCCCAATCCAAAAATGGATGTCGTAGGAGAAGTTGTTGCTCACCTTGTGTGTCTGAAAGAGAAAGATTTTAATGCACAGAGATTCAAATGGGCAACCTTGATAAAAGACCAGGATATAGAGTAAAGGTTAATGTCACCCAATGGTGATACTTAAAGTGTAAGTAAACCCTAACAGCTAATTTCTCCTATTTGCTACCTTTTGCTCTGTTAAATATACCATTGAAAGTGTTTTGTTAAATCTGTTTGATAAGTGTGAAAAAAGCCCCTTGATCCTCCTGGAAATCCAATGCGCACCTAACTTTTTGTAGTGAGCTGACAGTGCTGCACTAAAATCTCAAACAATGTTATCAGCCCTGCCTGGGTTCTCTCTTTGGACTACAGAGCATGAAGATGAGAATGGGGGGGGGGGGGGTTCTGTAGTCCTATTGCACTTCCTGTCCTAGGCTGACAATGTTGCTCCTCTATAGATACAGTACAGTGAGCTTTGTCACCCTAGAACAGGAAATGTTTGACTACAGTATATACATAAATAATAGAAAGAAGCTAAAAAAAAGAAAAGAAAAGTAGTGAAGTTATCACATCTAAGTAAGCTGCAACATCATATGTTTTTGTTCTTGGGTGATTATTATCCACTGATGATGGAAACACCTGTGTGGCCAATAACTCTACAGGGAAAAGCCACCTCTCACAATTGGAGTCTCTTCCATATTAGACACATTGGGGGTTATTTACAAAAGGCAAATCCACTTTGCACTACAAGTGCACTGAGAGTGCACTTGGAAGAGCAGTCACTGTAGATCTCAGGGGAAGATCTGAAATGAGGGGAAGCTCTGCTAATTTTATCATCCAATCATATGCAAGCTAAAATGCTGTTTTTTTATTTTCCTTGCGTGTCCTCCTCAGATCTACAGCGACTGAACTTCCCAGTGCACTTGTAGTGCAAAGTGGATTTGCCTTTCGTAAATAACCCCCATTGTTTTCTCAGTGCATGCGGTATGTTGGACATCTAATTCTGAAACCATGGGCGTTATTATAGACTTGCTCTACTTTCCACAAGATTTTTAAGTGTATCTGTGGGAATCATTCCCATTCAGCCAAAAGAACATTTGCAAGGTCAGATACTGATGTTGGATGAGAAGACCTGGCTTGCAATCATCATTCCAAAAACGTTCAGTAGGGTTGTGGTCAGGGCTCTGTACAAGGCACTTGAGTTTCTCCACTACAAATTTATCAAACATAGGCTTTATGGAGATGCTGGTTGTGATGACCTGGTTCATTCCAAATTGACTTATCAAATACTGAAGTTGTTAGTGCATTATGGCAGACAAGCAACTAGCAGTTTCAAAATGAAAGGTCAGTACAATCAGGCTATCCCTTTCAGAAGAGGATTACTCATTAATTGCCAGGTGATTGAGGCCTTACAGGCCTTACTATATGCAGCCCCATCTGAACGAATAAAATATCAGTTGAGGTTGAGTTGTTGGTCACCTCTGAACATTAAAGTTCACAATCTATGTTACAATTTGACTGTATGATCTCCTTTTGTATTTACCAGAACTGTGTAATATGATGACCTGCTTAACTCGCCAATCAATTTGTATCCAATCATACAAGTCTTTCCATTGCATAATTGTTGTTAGACCTAAAGGAAATTTTACAGTTCCACTGGAACATATGTGATGAGCTTACAGCTCATAATTCTATGTAAAATTGCCTCCAATATAAGTACTACCTATTACCTTAACAAGAATTATTATATTATGTACAATATAGAACTTACCATCAACAGGACATAACAGTCTCCGTCAAAGAAGTTCCCAAAGGTCTTCTCCGGGACTGGAACCATATCCATGTTCTGAAAGAAGAAAAATACAGAAATTCAACTCATGGAACAAAGGGAAACCAAATTACAGGAAATGATGCACCCAGGTAGGTTCATTAGGTAATAATAAACAATAAATATACTTAAAAAATTGAAGTTATGAAACACTGCAATATACATTTACTTATGTTGAGGAAAAAAAAAAAAGACGTGTCTATCACAATCATCCAAAAGTCTTCTCTAGAAGAGTTATCAAACGACTGACAGACTGAGAAGGTCATTTTTGACAGCACTTCTTATTGTACCAAAATTTTGGATGTAACATGGGTACCATATACATTTCGGCAACCTCTAAAATTATTTTTTTGTTTTTGTCTTTTCTTTATGGTATATAAAGTAGGTGACACCTAGCTATCAACTGTGACACGCATTGGGGGAAATTGAGAGGTGCCAAAAACTATTTATATTTTGTAGCATAACCATGATTTTTTAGTAATGTACTTGTGAACTTATACATTTAAGTCATGTAATGCTATTGGAAAATAAACATGAATAACTGAGTCATAAGTTTTATATATATATGTGTGTGTGTGTGTGTATATATATATAATAGTAACAGACACAGTCTATCAGAAGCAGTAGGGAGAAGCAGTAGGGTTCATTCCATAGTGAAGGAGTCACTGACCAGGTGTGGACCTGATTGGCAGGTGGGTGTTGCTCAGTCACTCTATATGGTCAGGGCACATCCCTCTCTAGGATCGTCATGCTATGTAGTGGGTGTGGAAAAACACTGGACATATGTTTAAGTCTCCAAACATTTGCATTTATAGTTATATAGTTAGTCTGACTGAAAAAAGACACACATCCATTCTAGTTCAACCATGTAGCCTGAGACTTGTGAAAGTCTGTGTAGAAGTAGGTGGAGGAACATAGTAGTCCAAATACCCAGAAGGCTGATTTATTGCAGTCTATGTGGAGATAGACTGTGGGTCTGAGCTGAACAAAGCAGCCAGGGGGGTTTCCATTTTCCATCCCTTTGGATCCTCTTTATTAAAAGTGGGCGGAAAAGCCCTTAAAACACAAGTTTACAAGTTTGAGTCCTTGAAGCTCTGCCCTTGTAGCTAAATCCTTACTATATGTAGCACCCTCCTAGGTAGGTGCTAGAAGAGAGAGTATAGTTTTTGATCTTTCTGCTTACCAGGAAGATGGTCAGCTAAAACTTAGAGTGCTCTCTGCCTACCAGGGAGCAGGATCTATTTGTTAGGTCTGCTCATTGTACTCAGATGCAGCTCAGCTTGTTCTGACTGTCCCCCAACTGGTCCAATAGGGAGGCATATTGGACAGTGGGAGTGGACCTGACAAGTGGGTGCACTAGCTTTGTTACAGTCCCGGTAATTGGCAGAGGGAAAGTGCTGCATTGCATGATGGGATACTGTATTTAGCCCAGGGTACATGTGCTCTGTCATGAATCGCCAGTAATACCTTCATACCCTGTCTGTCTGCTTATCTGGTCTGTGTGTCAGCCTTGGGCTGCACTCTAACACCTGCCTGGTTAAGTAATCTTCCCTCAGTGTGGCTCCACCCTAGCCTCTACAGGATACACTATTTAACACTGTGCTGCCCAAGCCTGCCTTTCCGAGCAATATTGTGTGTTTGGTTTCCTGCTTGCCGTGTGCTCTACGTCTGTTTCTGTTACCAATTTTGGCTTGTTCTTTGACTATCCCTGCCTGCTTGTTACCCTGACCTTTGGCGTGTTTTCTGTTTATCCTTGTCTGCTAGTTGCCCTGACCTTTGGCTTATCTCCTGACTATCCCTTGTTGTCCTGTCTGCTGCTTCCTCTCTTTCCTCCTGTAGCCTACCGTGAGCGTGAGCTGGGAGACCCTGGGGGCCGCGACCTGGAGCCAGTTGCAGCGCACTCCATCCTCACCATTAGAGACTCTGGTGACAGTGCTATATATACTGTATATGTAATACTTAAACGGAATTCTTAGAAGTTAGCATATGATAAACATGTGAGTTGTACTAATTCACCTCTATCCTCCATATCTGCAGTCCTGGGGTGGTTTTATTCAGAGACTTGGTTACTTTTTCCGTGAGTTCAGGCATGGTGGAATATTATCAGATCAGACGTCACCTGGATATCTGGAAGGGAACAAAAAGATTTTGATTATTTTTTGAAATATAGATCTAAAGAACACAGAGACCTCCTCTATATAAAGGGTACTTAAAGGGGGTGTTAGATATGCCTATTAGTGGTGCGACAATGATGTCCCCAATTTTTTGTTGATAGTGGAGAATTGAGAGTTTGTTTTGTGTACTCTTGTTGACCGAAGGACAGCAGGTACTGTACATGTTTGTGCTTGTTGGGTGCTAGGGGTGAACCGTGGAGGTACTGCAGAAGGGATGATATAGAAAACGTCATTCATACATGCAGTAAAGTATTTTTGTATGTCGGAGTGCAATCTCATATTTACATAGGTTATCTTGCTTAGACCGTGTTACTTTTCGCAGTGTTTGTAAATGCTAGCTATGACATGTTTGTCACTCCATTACATTTTGACCTCAGAAATACATGTGAGAATATAGCTGTTCTTTCAGGAAATCCGGGTAGGGTGTAACAACTGCCTGCTGTCTTAAAAGGGGCCGTGACACACACAGCACCATGTTTCGTATTGCAGGGGGATTACTGGAATGAATAGGCATCAGTCATAATTATTAAGCAGTTTTTACATCCTTAAGGACATTATGTGAATGTGTGCTGAAAAACTGTAGTGGAGTCAGGACGGGGGTGTGGGGGGGGGTTACCTGTTCTGGACTCAGGGTCTTTATGTGCTGGGGTGGGGTGGGGAGGGGGGCATTGTGAGGAAGCAGCCCGTAAAGTACCATCAACTCAGTTGAGAGCCGCCCTCACTACTTTATCTTTTATGCCGTGTACACATGGGCGGACTTTTCGACCGAACTGGTCCGACAGGACGAATCCGTCGGACAATCCGACCGTGTGTGGGCTTCATCGGACCTGCAGCGGACTTTTTTGGTCGAAAATCAGACGGACTTTAGATTTGGAACATGTTTCAAATCTTTCCGACGGACTCGAGTCCGGTCGAAAAATCCGCTCGTCTGTATGCTAGTCCGACAGGCGAAAACCGCGCTAGGGCAGCTATTGGCTACTGGCTATCAACTTCCTTATTTTAGTCCGGTCGTATGTCATCACGTACGAATCCATCAGACTTTGGTGTAATCGTGTGTAGGCAAGTCCGTCCGTTCGTTCGAAAGTCCGTCGAAAGTCCATCGGAAAGAGCGTCGGACCTTTGATGCCGAAAAGTCTGCCCGTGTGTACACGGCATTACTGACCCTACCTGATAGGAGGAACCTGAGTAGAGGAGCAGTGATGTCTCTGGTAGTGAGGTCCATTGTCTGCACCAGTGACATAATTAGGGATGTATGGGGCATGGTCTGAACCGGGTACCAAAAGGTGCCAGACAGCCACTCAACATTTTTTTGCACCTCCCAACTGTCAGACAGGTAGAAGTGGCACTGTCGCGTTAGTATCATAGATCTAAGCTTAAGAAGATGGTCGGGGTGCCCACATCAGGAGGAGGCAGTGCGCAATTGGGCATCTTCACTCTGGGCACTGGATGACCTTGTCCCAGCACTAAGCACAGTTATAAGCTGATTGGACCAATGGCATCAATGAAACACCTATAGTAGCCTTTGTCAACTTTTTTTCTCAGAGGAACCCCAAAAATAATTTTCAGGTCTAAAACCAATTTATTGGGGGTCAATGGCAAAATGCTTCTTACATTGGTGGTCAGTAGGAAGACTGCAACCCTTGCAGATAGCTAAAAAGATAATTTGTGTCATGCTCCTGCTTTGCCAAATGCTGTTGGCCTAGAACCATGAAGGCACCATAAATAGGAGGTCAATCAGCCACAGCTCAAGGAACCCCTAGAAACCTCTGGAGAGACCCTAGGGTTTCACGGAACCCAAGTTGAGAAAGGCTGATCTATAGTATAAAGGTGCTCTGTAATGCTTTCGATTTCCATATGTGTAAGTCTCATGCTCATGTCACTGGCTTCTGATTGGCTGCATACTCATGAAACAGAGGTACACTATTGCATCCCTATACGTGGCATTTTACTGAAATTACACCTGGCTTCTTTTATTGATTGAAAGCTTTGCAACTTTTTTTTTTTTTTTCTTTTTACATAAACTGGGAAGTATCAAGAATAAGTAATATATTATAAATGTAACCATAAAACAGAATGATCTTTGGTCTTAGAATTAGTCATGTTAGAGTGAGATTGGGAGGGCCTGATTCTGACAGGGTGTATCTAGCTATTGTTGATTTCTGCAACATAAGTGCCCCGTTCAATAATGTATGACACTCCGTCAGTTCAGAGAAACGTATCTAAGCAGCACTGCGACTTACAGTATTTATTGGTTAGGAGTAAAGGAAACCACTAATTCACCAAGCTCACTGACTCCAGCTCAGATGCCCATGTAAAATAAAACCCCCCCTCCAGTAGGAACCAATAAAGTAATTCCAAACATAAGAATACGACAGGAACTCCAAGCGAAAGGTAAAGATTCCAAAAATGCTTTAACCGCTTCAGCCCAGGAAGATTTTACCCCCTTCCTTCCAGAGCACTTTTTGCGATTCGGCACTGCGTCGCTTTTAACTGACAATTGCGCGGTCGTGCGACGTTGCACCCAAACAAAATTGATGTCCTTTATTTACCACAAATAGAGCTTTCTTTTGGTGGCATTTGATCGCCTCTGCGGTTTTTATTTTTTGGTCTATAAACAGTAAAAGAGCGACAATTTTGAAAAAAAAGCTATTTTTTTTTGGTTAATAGTTTTTTTTAAACAACATCACGTTTTAGGGATTACAAATTTCCCCTTTATCGGGGCTAAAAAAAGTTTACAAATATTCATATATTAACCACTTGTGGACCGCCCACCTGCAATGTACCATGGATGGGCGGCCCACACATGCGTACCCGTAAATCGTTGCTTACCCCCGGGTTTAGGGTGCACACATGCGCCCTCCATCACCAGCCACTGCTGTGATTGTACACAGCCGAAGCCTAGCAGCTGGGACCTGATGATCGCCGTGTACAATCACAGCCCAGAGCTCAATGTTGACAAGCTCAGGGAACGATTTTCTCTGTTTCTCAGAGATCTATTAGTAATAGCAGCACACACAACACATTTAAAGTGGTTCTAAAGTCAGACGTTTTTTTTTTTTATCTCGATGCATTTTATGCATTGAGATAAAAAAAACCTTCTGTGTGCAGTAGCCACCCTAATACTTACCTGAGCCCCATCTCAATCCAGCGATGTTGCATGGGAGTCTCGGCTGCCCAGGACTCTGCCTCCTCATTGGCTGAGACAGCAGAGGGGCGCCTGTGGCTCCCGCTGCTCTCCATCAAAGTCAGTGAGCCAATGAGGAGGGGGGGCGGGGACGCGGCTCCGTGTCTGAATGGACACACAAAACATTGGCTCGGGTGCCCCCATAGCAAGCTGCTTGCTGTGGGGGCACTTGGCAGGAGGAAGGGGCCAGAAGCGCTGGAGAGAGACCCAAGTAGGGGAGGATCTGGGCTGCTCTGTGCAAAACCAACTGCACAGGGCAGGTAAGTATGACATGTTTGTTATTTTTAAACGGAAAAAAAAAATGAGGCTTTAGTATCACTTTAACCTCTTGATCGGACTTAATGTTAACCTCTTCCCAGCCAGTGTCATTAGTAAAGTGAAAGTGTATATTATTATCACAGATTACTGTATTAAAGTCACTGGCGATGTCAGTAGCTGTTCCCCCCAGCGTCAGTTAGTGTCAGATTGCTTGCCGCATTTTCCAAGTCCCAATATAAGTCGCTGATCACTGCCATTACTAGTATAAAAAGAAAATTCCAGTATATATCCCATAGTTTGTAGGTGCTAAAACTTTCATCCAAACCAATCAATATACACTGATTAGGATTTTTTTTTAAATCAAAGACATGTAGCAGAATACATTTTGGCCAAAATTTATGAGGACTGTTTTTTATTGGATATGTTTTATAGCCGAAATAAAAAATATTGTTTTTGTTTTATTCAAAATTTTTGGTCTTTTTTCATTTATATCTCAAAAAAAAAAAAAACCCCAGTGGTGATCAAATACCACCAAAAGAAAGCTCTATTTGTGTGAAAAAAAATTACAAAAATTCAGTTTGGGTACAGTGTTGCATGACCGTGCAATTACCAGTTAAATTAGCGCAGTGCTGAATAGCAAAAAATGGACTGGTCATTAAGGGGGTAAAATCTTCTGGAGCTGAAGTGGTTAAAATTTTTTAGAGAGAATTATAGATGTGAATATTATTATTTAAGAAGAAAGTAACAAATGTAATACAAAATATTAAAGAATAAATAGGATAAAAAATGGAGTGTTAATAAAAACATAAGACCACGGGACAGAACAACAATCTAAGCACTCAAATAGCAGACCATCAGGGCTATGTTGACCACAAAAGGAAATTTCAGATTCCCTATCATACTAGACATTAACATAGCTCCCAAATGTCCCTGATTTGGAACAAAGTCCCTCTGTCCCTTTTTCCTCCTCATTTGACCCTCAGTTTGATCTATATTAGAGATGGGCCAAACGGACCCCTGTTCGGTTCGCACCAGAACTTTCAAACACCGCAAAAGTTCGGACCAGAATATCGAACCCCATTAAAGTCAATAAGACCCGAATGTCAAAAATCAAAAGTGCCCATTTTGAAGGCTTGTATGCAAGTAATTCAGCATACAATGGTTATAGGGGTCCGGGTCCTGCCCTGGGGATCAATAAAAAAAAGTTTGTGAAAAATGTCATTTTTCAATGAGCAGTGATTTTTTGATTTTTAAAGTGAAAGCATAAAAATGAAAAATTCCTTCCAATATAGTGCCTGGGGGGTCCCCTTAGTCTACCTGTAAAGTGGCAAATCTGTAACATATCTAGAATCTGCTGCAGCAATAATTGGATTTATAAAGCCAAAAAAAATGCAATTTTTCCTGAAAACTGCCTTTATTTTTTTTGCTCAGCAACAGCTTGGGAGCCACTGTGTATGATGAGGCCACAATGTAGTGCACTGGGAACAAGATTAGAGATTTGTTGGATATATTCTGGTGTCACTTTGACTGGATAGAAGTAAGGGGTGCGTAAAAATCGGTCTTTGGGTGTCGGTGGTACCTTCCCACCGTAACCCTATAGAGGTAATTTTGATGAAAGCAAGAATTGACCTTGCTGTAAAAAATTGCAATGATATGCACCTGTCAAACAGGTGCAGAAAAATGACTCTTTGGGAGTCGGGGGCGCCTTCCCATCATAACCCTATAGAGGTGCTCTTGATGAAGGCAAAAAAAATTGCAATGATATGCACCTGTCAAACAGGTGCTGAAAAATTGGTCTTTAGTTGTTAATTGTGCCCATGAAACCTATACCAAAAACATTCTTGAACACCATCAAAGCTAGGCAGCCTCAAAGTCTTGCAGAGATTCCCACATCCCAAAAAGACTTAATCAGTGACATCGGCATCAGCGGCTTCATAGCTGGTAATCCAGGACTGATTCATTTTTATAAAAGTCAAACGGTCCACGGAGTCTGTGGACAGACGTGTTCTATGATCAGTAACGAAACTTCCTGCAGCACTGAATGCTCGTTCTGAAAGCATGCTGGGTGCAGGGCAGCCCAACAACTCAATAGCATACTGGGCAAGTTCTGGCCAGTGGTCTGTTTTCATGACCCAGTAAGTCAGTGGATCGTCAGCTGGAAAACTCTCCATCTCTGTTTTTGCCCCGAGGTAATCGTCCACCATGTGATGCAGACGCTGCCGATGGGATGTGGAAACTGACAGCCCTGGGCGGCGAGGACTAAAAAAATTCCAAAATGCCTTACTTAGGCAGATGCCTTCTCCAATGCTCCTCTCTTGACCAACAGAATACTCAAAACTAAGTTTTCCATGGCACTGTAACCTACTGGAGTCAGGAAAAACGCTCAATAAAATCCTCTTTAACGTGTCCTCAAGAGATTTTATCTTCTGCACTCTCTGTGGGGATGGGATGAGTTCTGAGACATTCCCCTTATAACGGTGGTCAAGGAGGGTTGCCAACCAGTAATCGTCCTTCTCCTTTAGGCCACGTATTCTTGGGTCTTTTCGCAGGCTTTGAAGCATTGGGTTGCCCATACGCCTCAAATTTGCAGAGGCTTGAGAAGCAGTCTCCTCGGGGTCACTCAGGATGACAGCATCTGGAACTTCCTCCTCCCAGCCACGTACTACTCCCAAGGGTCCTGAGGTTGGAAAGCCATCGCTTACAGATTGATGCATGTCTTCCTGTTCTTCGAAACCTATGAAAGTGCCAGAATCCTCCTCCTCATTCTCCTCCCCTCTCTCCTCCTGTGTGTTCTATGACATAGAAATGATGGTGTCTGGATAAAGTGGGCATTGAGAGGGAAGGAAGTCCTCCTCTTCCTCCTGCTGCTCTGCCTCCAGTGCCATGTCCATAATGCCACGCAGAGTCTGCTCCAGCAGGATCACAACAGGAATTGTGTCACTGATTCATGCACTGTCACGGCTCACCATCCTTGTGGCCTCTTCAAATGGTGACAGTGCATGCATCCTTAATGATCAGCCATTGGCGTGGGGAAAAAAAAACGAGGCAGCCTGAGCCTGTTGTCGTGCCATATTCGCACAGGTACTCCTTGACGGCCTTCTGCTGCATGTATAGCCGCTGCAGCATTGACAAAGTCGAGTTCTACCTGGTGGGCATGTCACAAATCAGGCGGTTTACGGGCAGATGGATTTCCCGCTGAATTTCAGCCAACCGAGCACTGGCTATGTATGACCACCTGAAATGGCTACAGACTCTCCTGGCCAGCTTTAGCACGTCTTGCAACCCTGGGTACGTATTTAGGAAACGCTGCACCACCAAATTGAGGACATGTGCCAGGCATGGCACATGTGTCAACTTTCCCTGTCTAACGGCGGACAGGAGGTTTGAGACATTATCATACACCAACATTCCTGACTCCAGCTGGCGTGGTGTGAAAGGCCCAGACAGCTAAGCTTTGGGGAGTGGGCCGGGAGATAACAGCTGCAGAATGTGATGGAATAGGGTGGCTGCTCTCTACTCTTTTTTGATGTCGGCCTCCTTGGGGTTGTGCCACCTCACCTTAAGTTTCCTCCTCTGTTCTATCTGGAACCCAAGTAACATCAGTGACCTTATCATCATCATCATCTCCATCTCCTCAATCTTCATCTCTACCACTTGAGACGACTTGGCAATAAGCTGCGACTTGGGGAACATGAATGTAAATTTGTCTACCAGTGTTTCTCCCTCTCTCTAGGCTCATGTTCTTGTCATACTCAATCTCAGAACCAACATCTGAATCCAGTAATGGCTGGGCATCATCAAGGAGCAAGTGGCTGACACTGTGGTCAAATAACACAGCTGACTCCTCAATGGCTGATGTTGGGGCTATGGCAGGAATAGATGTGGAAAAGGAGGCAGGTTTATCCACTCTGGCAACTGCAGGGGACTGCACACTTGTCTCTGCTTGCATGACAGAGGATGAGGAGGTTGAGGAAGGTTTAGTAAGCCAGTCCACCACCTCCTCTGCATGCTGTTGCTGGATAGCACGGGCAAACTCCTTAAACAGAGGAAATGATGCCCTGCCTGAGGACTGACCACCAGGTCCACCTTTGCCTGTGGACACATATGTTGCTGTCCCCCTTACAGTGCAAAGGGAATGTCTGCCTCTCCTTGTTGTCCTCCCAGACATTATTGGGAGGGAGAGGGCGATGCTTATAAGCAAATGTAAAGAAGAAGTTGAAATCTGTACGTAGATGCACTTTAATCAATGTAAAGAGGTGTCTGGTGCACTTTAAGTACTCACACTACACAGACACACTCCACGCCTACACTATAATATACTGCAATATAATGCGCCAAATGTACAGTGACGCACAGAACTATATGGCATTAAACTAGCAGTAACGCACACAAAGCTTTATGGCGTTAAACTGGCAGTAACGCATACAAAACTATATGGCGTTAAACTGGCAGTGACTCACACAAAACTATATGGCGTTAAACTGTCAGTAACGCACACAGAACTATTTGGCGTTAAACTTGCAGTAACGCACACAAAACTAAATGACGTTAAACTGGCAGTAACGCACACAGAACTTTATGGCGTTAAACTAGCAGTAACGCACACAAAACTATATGGCGTTAAACTGGCAGTAACACACACAGAACTATATGGCGTTAAACTGGCAGTAACACACACAAAACAATATGGTGTTAAACTGGCAGTAATGCACACAGAAGTAAATGGCGTTAAACTGGCAGTAACGCACACAGAATTAAATGGCGTTAAACTGGTAGTAACGTAATCAAATAGACGGTGTTCAACCGTCACTACAGTGACGCTATCTGAACTGTCCCTACTCTAGTTATACACTAATGTAAACATTACTGACACGATCTCACTACACTACACTGAAACTATCTGAGCTGTCCCTACTCTAGCTGCACACTATGCAAAGCTGAGTGATGGTCCTCCTCACTACACTCACACTATCCCTAGACTGACACTAAACTCATATTCTACACTGACAATTGAAGCAAAATAGCACAGTATAGCACACTAACTAATAGCACTGAACAGAGCCCTGTTCTATCTCTCTCCACGCCAAAATCACACTGAAAATGGCTGCCATTGGAAGAATACTTTTATACTGTGGGGCAGGAATGAGCCAGGATTGGATAAAGTCATGATGACAGTGCCCTGTGCCCTGATTGGCTGAAGCTTTCACTGCTTCAGCCAATCAGGGCTTGCAATGCACTGTTCAGCACCGTAATGCATTGTGGTTGGTTCAGGGGGCTGAACAAACGGTCGAACTACCTGTTTGTTCGGATGTTTGCCGATCGACCAAACAAACCGGCCAAACCGTTCGCCCATCCCTAATCTATATACCTGTGTATAAAATGCACTACTCATCTATCAAAAAGTGTTTCCCAGTGCTAAACCTTTCATCCAATTTCTAAATTGCTGCATTTGTAAATTTCAGAAGCCATCATAAAGCAATAGTAGTGGTAAAAAAAACATTTGTGGGTTTACCTAATCATTTTTTTTGTATAATTCTCATTTAAGGGGGCGTGGCAGGGGGTGTGTCCTATGCCTACATACTTTTGCTAATAGGTGTCCCTCGTTCCCATCTCAAAAAGTTGGGAAGCATAATGCATTAAAGAATATGTTACCCCAACATTTCATATTTCTGATACAGTGCTTTGAAAAAGTATTCATACCCCTTGAAATTTTCCACATTTTGTCATGTTACAACCAAAAACATAATGTATTTTATTGGGATTTTATGTGATTGACCAACACAAAGTGGCACGGAATTGTGAAGTGGAAGGAAAATAATAAATGGTTTTCAAAATTTTTTACAAATATATATGTGAAAAGTGTGGGGTGCATTTGTATTCAGCCTTTACTCTGATACCCCTAACTAAAATTTAGTAGAACCAATTGCCTTCAGAAGTCACCTAATAAGTAAATAGAGTCCACCTGTGTGTAATTTCATCTCAGTATAAATACAGCTGTTCTGTGAAGCCCTCAGAGGTTGGTTAGAGAACCTTAGTGAACAAACAGCATCATGAATTTAAAGCAGGGTTAGGTTATAAAAAAATATCCCAAGCTTTGAACATCTCACAGAGCTCTGTTCAATCCATCATCTGAAAATGGAAAGAGTATGGCACAACTGCAAACCTACCAAGACATGGCCGTCCACCTAAACTGACCGGCCGGGCAAGGAGAACATTCATCAGAGAAGCAGCCAAGAGGTCCATGGTAACTCTGGAGGAGCTGCAGAGATCCACAGCTCAGGTGGGAGAATCTGTCCACAGGACAACTATTAGTCATGTTCTGCACAAATCTGATCTTTATGGAGGAGCGGCAAGAAGAAAGACATTGTTGAAAGAAAGCCTTAAGAAGTCCAGTTTGCAGTTTGCAAGAAGCCATGTGGGGGACACAGCAAACATGTGGAAGAAGGTGCTCTGGTCAGATGAGACCAAAATTTAACTTTTTGCCCTAAAAGCGAAACGCTATGTGTGGAGGAAAACTAACACTACACATCACCCTGAACACACCATCCCCACTGTGAAACATGGTGGTGGCAGAATCATGTTGTGGGGATGCTTTTCTTCAGCAGGGACAGGGAAGCTGGTAAGAGTTGATGGGAAGATGGATGGAGCAAAATACCGGGAAATCTTAGAAGAAAACTTGTTATGCCCCGTACACATGGTCGGACTTTGTTCGGACATTCCGACAACAAAATCCTAGGATTTTTTCCGACGGATGTTGGCTCAAACTTGTCTTGCATACACACGGTCACACAAAGTTGTCGGAAAATCCGATCGTTCTAAACACGGTGACGTAAAACACGTACGTCAGGACTATAAACGGGGCAGTGGCCAATAGCTTTCATCTCTGTATTTATTCTGAGCATGCGTGGCACTTTGTCCGTCGGATTTGTGTGCACACGATCGGAATTTCCGACAACAGATTTTGTTGTCAGAAAATTTTATATCCTGCTCTCAAACTTTGTGTGTCGGAAAATCCGATGGAAAATATGTGATGGAGCCTACACGCGGTCGGAATTTCCGACAACAAGGTCCTATCACACATTTTCCGTCGGAAAATCCGACCGTGTGTACGGGGCATTAGAGTCTGCAAAAGACTTGAGACTGGGGCTGAGGAGGTTCACCTTCCAGCAGGACAATGACCCTAAACATACAGCCCGATCTACAATGGAATGGTTTAGATGAAAGTATATTCAAGTGTTAGAATGGTCCAGTCAAAGTCCAGACCTGAATCCAATTGAGAATCTGTGGCAAGACTTGAAAATTGCTGTTCACAGACGTTCTCCATCCAATCTGACAGAGCTTGAGCTATTTTTCAAAGAAGAATAGGCAAAAATGTCCCTCTCTAGATGTGCAAAGCTGGTAGAGACATCCCCAAAAAGACTTGCAGCTGTAATTGCAGTGAAAGGCAGTTCTACAAAGTATTGATTCAGGGGGGCGCTATACAAATGTACCCCACACTTTCCACATATTTATTTTGTAAAAAAAATTGAAAACCATTTATCATTTTACTTCCACTTCACAATTATGTGCCACTTGTGTTTAAAATAAATCTACGTTTTTTGGTTGTAAACATGACAAAATGTAGAAAGTTTCAAGGGGTAGGAATAGCTTTTCAAGGCACTGTATAAAAATAGGAGGAAAAAAGGTACTTAGAATGTTTTTATATCTATACACAAATGTTTTGCCTTTCATTTCTATTTTATGCTGAATGGGTTATTTTACAAGGTGATCGTTTACAATCACTTTAAACATACCAAATATAAAAATCAAATGCATAAATATGACGCCGATACAAATAAACATCTGTTTCTGCAAGTAATTAAATGAGCTTATGTTAATATGTAACTGAAAAGAATCTAGTTGGTTGGAAACATTCTTTTTAGTATTGTTAAAATGTAACACATCATATTGGGATCAAAGAAACATTTTTAGCTTAAATTTTAGCCCGCTTCTTTCATTGGTACACCCAGCCTGCCAATCAACAGGGAAACCCCAAACCTGCCAGCCATTAGAACTGCAATTGCTGCAGAAAAGCCATTATTTCATGCCAGGATCATACAAATAAACATCTAAGGCATTTTAAATGTGTTGTTCTTATTGTCTCTGTAAGGCCTCTTTCACACTGGGGCGGTGGGGGCGTCGGCGGTACAACAGCGCTATTTTTAGCGCTGCTGTACCGTCGTTCTTGCAGCAGTATTCGGCCGCTAGCGGGGCGGTTTTAACCCCCGCTGGCGGCCGAAAAAGGGTTAAAATCCCTCGTACAGCGCGTCTATAGCCGCGGTATTGCCGCGGTATAGCCGCGCTGACCCATTGATTTCAATGGGCAGGAGCGGTGAAGGAGCGGTGAATACACTGCTCCTTCACCGCTCCAAAAAAGCGGTTTGCAGGACTTTTTTCACCGCCCTGCCTGCGCACCGCTTCAGTGTGAAAGCCCTCGGGCTTTCACACTGAACAAACAGCGGAGGCTGTTTAGGGGCGGTTTTCAGGCGGTATTTTTAGCGCAATACCGCCTGAAAACCGCTCCAGTGTGAAAGGGGCCTTAGGAACTGGAACATTCTGGGAGATGTGCTTCTCTATTTTACATTATTCTTAAAGTACAGGTACAGGAAAAACTTTTTTTTTCTTCGATGGAGTAAGGGAAGGTTATAAAGGTGCCACCCTTGTGCTGGAAAAAAAAAAACTCCAACTTGTACCCCAGCGGCTGGAAAAAGTAAACACCCCGTGGTGTCATAAAATAAAACAATAAATAAACCAGCGCTGCATGAGTTTTAATTGAAACCAACATGTGACCCACACGTGCTCCAATATAGTGAAACAATATAATAAAGCTTGATTAGTGATAAAAGTCCTTATAAACAGTTTCAGTCTGTATCACATTTCACGAAGAATCTTCCACCTCTGTGCTCCGTACCCTTAAAGGAGAAGTTCAGCCAAAGTTCGTTCTGCAATCCTGTGACCTGTTTTCAGCAGACAGCGGGGTGAAGACTGCTGTCGGCCGACTGCTGCCGGCTGATGTCACAGAGCCAGTCCAGGCTGGAGAAAGATCGTGACGTGATATGGTTGGGATCCGCCCACAACCCTGGACCGACACCTGGCAAGCCGCTGAGAGCCTGAGCCGGCCGCTCCAGCCCCCTCTACAGCCCAGCGCTCCAGTGAGGGGGGGGGGGGGGGCAGAGCAAAGAGCTGGTCATGGAGCTCTGAGAACCGAGCAATCAACAGTGTTTGAGCACTCGGTTCTCAATCTTAGAGCCGGTGGGGAACAGATGCAGTATTGGGCCGATGCTACATCCACCTAGGTAAGTATGATTCTTAAAAAAAAAAAATATCCTGAACTTCTCTTTTAAGTGAATAAAAGGCTCACCAGATTTCCATGGCCCCTTATTTCTATGTGAGTCCTGAAACAATTGATGACGGTAAGTATGGAAGGAAAAACATCCAGATGCCTCCTTTTTCCACCAAGGCTTTCACAGCTCAAAATACTCTCACAAGTAGAAGAAGAAGCATCATCAACTCCTCTCTTTTTCTTCTTCATTTGTAGCCCCAATTCACAACTTTATCTTTCTCCGCTCATCAGCACAGGACCAGCATTAAAAAGAGACGTATCCGTAATGTAATATTATCAAACATAAGCACTTTATTTATAAAGTAATATCCCTCAGATAAGAATCTCGGTACTTCCGGGTGTCTCCAGTGAGTGATGTCACTTCCGCTCGACGCGTTTCATCATTACGACTTGCTCAGGAGATGAGGGAGGGTTATAACCCCTGGCAGTTTTTTCCTTTTGGCATCTGTGACCCATTGGGGAGATTTCTCTTCACTTCATGTCCCATACCCAAAACAGGAAGCGAGAGGAAATCCCTGCAAAGTGAAGGAATCCCCGGCTGTCACCAGAACAATGGTCTCGATTGTTCTGGTGGCAACACGAAATTTGGGATTTTCTTTCACTTTCGCTCTCGGTGATAATGGTAGCCAGCATAAAGAGAGAGAGGGTGAGCCTCCTTAATGGGGGCACAAACAAAAAATAAATAAATTATAGTTTGGGTAAAGGGCTAATCACAGCCAGCCCTTTACCACGTGATCAGCTGTCAGCTAATGACAGCTGATCACGGAAATAAACAAATGCTGGTTATCTGTTTCTTTTTCTTCACGCTATCAGCGTGAAGGAAAAAAAAAGCCGTGGCTTCTGTTACTGTTCTGTTGCTGCTAATTAGGGTCACCTATCAGTGCCCACCAGTGCCACCTATCATTGCCCATCAGTGCCCACCAGTGGCACCTATCAGTGCCCATCAGTGCCCACCAGTGGCACCTATCAGTGCCCATCAGTGCTGCAAATCAGTGCCTCATCATCAGTGCTGCCTCTCAGAGCCGCCTTCCGGTACCTATCATTGCCCAATCAGTGCCACCTCTCCATGCCGCCAATCAGTGTCCATCAGTGCCCCCCATAGGTGCAGCCTCATAAGTGCCTCCAAATCAGTGCCCATCAGTGCAACCTATCTGTGCCCATCAGTGCCCCCCATCAATGCAGCCTCATCAGTGCCTGCAAATCAGTACCCACCAGTGGCGCCTCATCAGTGCCCATTAGTGCAACCTATCTGTGCCCATCAGTGCCGCCCCATCAGTGCAGCCTATCAGTGCCCATCAGTGCCACCTCATCAGCGCACATCAGTGAAGGAGAAAAATTACCTGTTTGCAAAATGTTATAACAAAATATCAAAAACTTTTTTTTTTCAAAATTTGCAGTCTTTTTTTGTTTGTTTAGCAAGAAATAAAAACCCCAGTGGTGATTAAATACCCCCAAAAGAAAGCTCTATTTGTGTGAAAATAATGATAACAATTTCAGCTGAAACTTGGCCTGGGCAGAAAGGGGGTAAAAGTGCCCAGTAAGCAAGTGGTTAAATAAAATACGGTCATAATTTGCGATGGCTTGTGCAATTAAAAAATAAAAATAAACATAGTGATGTATGTACTATTGATGTATTTAGTTCTCACCTGGGCTGTTTCATGTACAGGAATGACTTGCAGCAACTAAAAAGGGTCATCCTGCTTGTTTCTCTCCTTGTAACAGGTCTGCAAAAATGCAAAAAGACACAAACCACTTGTCCTTTTAAGCACCCACAGCAAGCAGGTCTTGATGATGGAATCCCCATACACAATGCAATACACAGCAAAGGCTTCCGTTTGTCCTACATAATGAATATATTTTCTTTAGTAGTTAGCCACCTATGTGTTTGTTTTATGAGTGTAACTGTTTCTATGTACATACCTTGTATGCAGAGATAACAAATCTGACAGTTTATTTTTGTCCGCAGTGAAGTTGAATTATTTTTAACACATGCCTTTTAAAAAAAAAAAAAAAAATGCCTGATATGCTGGATTTTCAGCAAAAATTGTTTTATTTTGAGTGAGCAAGGGATGTTAGAATTTTTTCTTTTATAAAATTGTATCTAAACCCGAGAACAACAATGCAATTGTAACTGCATTAGTTTCCTTTTTATTGCAAATTTTTACTTTAGATTTATCCAGTGATCCTGCCAGAAACACACTTCCTGTACAAGGGTGACGATGCTTAACCACTTCAGAAGATTTGGCTGCTGAATGACTGGGCCATTTTTTGCGATTCGGCACTGCGTTGCTTTAACTGACAATTGCGCGGTCGTGCGACGTTGCACCCAAACAAAATTGACGTCCTTTTTTTCCCACAAATAGAGCTTTCTTTTGGTGGTATTTGATAACCTCTGCGATTTTTATTTTTTGCGCTATAAACAAAAAAAGAGCGACAATTTTGAAAAAAAAAACACAATATTTTGTACTTTTTGCTGTAATAAATATCCCCATTTTTTTTTTTTTTTAAAGCGATTTTTTTTCTTAGTTTAGGCCGATATGTATTCTGCTACAAATTTTTGGTAAAAAAAAAAAATCACAATAAGTGTATATATTGATTGGTTTGCGCAAAAGTTATAGCGTCTACAAAATAGGGGATAAATTTATAGCATTTTTATTATATTTTTTTGTTTTTTTACTAGTAATGGTGGCGATCTGCGATTTTTATCGGGACTGCAACATTATGGCGGACACATCGGACAATTTTGACACCATTGGCATTTATACAGCGATCAGTGCTATAAAAATGCACTGATTACTGTAAAAATGTCACTGGCAGGAAGGAGTTAACACTAGGGGGCGATCAAGGGGTTAACTGTGTTCCCTGGGAGGTGATTCTAACTGAAGGGGGAGGGGACTGACTAGAGGAAGTTACGGATCGTGGTTCCAATACTCAGGTAGGCCGTGGCACTTAAACGATGCTCAACTGGTACTAAGGGGCCCAAAGTGTGTCAATAAAATATCCCCCACACCATTATACCCCCACCACCACCAGCCTGAACCGGTGATACAAGGCAGGATGGATCCATGCTTTAATGTTGTTTACACCAAATTCTGACCCGACCATCTGAATGTCGCAGCTGAAAATCCAGACTCATCAGACCAGGCAATGTTTTTCCAATCTTCTATTGTTCAATTTTGGTGATCCTGTGTGAAGTGCAGCCTCCGTTTCCTGTCCTTAGCTGACAGGAGTGGCACCCGGTGTGGTCTTCTGCTGCTGTATCCCATCTGCTTCAAGGTTTGATATGTTGTACGTTCAGAGATGGTATTCTGCATACCTTGGATGTAACGAGTGGTTATTTGAGTTACTGTTGCCTTTCTATTATCTTGAACCAGTCTGCCCATTCTCCTCTGACCTCAACAAGGCATTTTCCTCCACACAACTGCCGCTCACTGGATATTTTCTCTTTTTCGGACCATTCTCTGTAAACCCGAGAGAGGGTTGTGCGTGAAAATCCCAGTAGATTAGCAATCCTCTTTCTTCCCCATTCTGATGCTCAGTTTGAACTTCAGCGAGTCTTCTTCACCACGTCTAAATGCATTGAGTTGCTGCCATGTGATTGGCTGATTAGCAATTTGTGTTACCAAGCAATTGAACAGGTGTACCTAATAAAGTGGCCGGTCAGTGTAGTTACATAGTTAATCTGGTTGAAAAAAGACACCAGTTCACCCAGTTCAACCAGAAAAAAAAGAAAACCAACACTCATGATGGCCAACAAGCCTGGAACGGTTCTATGTAGTTTGGAATAGATGGCTTTCTAGTATTAGGCTTTATCTGTACTATAAAACAGTACAGATGCACACCCCACTCAGGTTCTTGACCTCTAGGCCCTCGTTCGCGGCTTGCTGGAATTTTATTCACACTTCCCTTTGTACATGGAAGCACTTTGCATTGCCTTGTATTTTAGTGTGTAATAATTAAAGTGATACTTTGACCCATCCGTAATTATTCAGGGCAAGGCAGAAGAGGAATTTGCCCAGTCCACAGGCATAAACTGCAACGTTTTCCTGGCTCATCGAAAAGCCCTCAATGCTGAATTGTTCAACGGGATCACGAAAAGGAGACATTCCATGAAAAATGCTGCAACTGTCACTCTCTAGGTCCTCATTCAAGAATGGGCCCTGGTGTAACTGTTAGCAGTTCAGACTCCCACTAAAATGATCCAAATAAGGCAGAAAAACCATACAAGTAATGACTATACCCTGCAACGCTGGCCAACGTTTTCTAATGGCGAGGAAGTCTCCCCGCTGTCAGAATGCAAAGGCTCAGTGGGGAGGGTTCCTCCATCTACATCAAATATGTGGATGGGGGAATCAAGTCTTTTTTTTTTTTTTTCCAGGTTGAAGAAAAAAAAAAAAAGAATAATCTATGGCAGTGGTCTGCAAACTGTGGCCCGAGGGCCAGGGGGCCAGGGGGCCAGGTGCGGCCCTTTGCTTGCTTTTATCCGGCCCTCGGGGTGCTATTTTTTTTAATAACACCAACAATAGGGCACAGTTCCTCCCAATGACCCCAACAATGGGTAAAATGATGGGGCACAATTCCTCCCAGTGAAACCAAGAATGGGGCCCAATGACACCAATGATGGGGCACAATTCCTCCCAGTGAAACCAACAATGGGGCCCAATGACACCAATGATGGGGCACAATTCCCCCCAGTAAAACCAACAATGGGGCCCAATGACACCAATGATGGGGCACAATTCACACCCAGTGAAACCAACAATGGGGCCCAATGACACCAATGATGGGGCACAATTCCTCCCAGAAAAACCAACAATGGGGCCCAATGTCACCAATGATGGGGCACAATTCCTCCCAGTGAAACCAACAATGGGACCCAATGACACCAACGATGGGGCACAATTCCTCTCAGTGAAACCAACAATGGGGCCCAATGACACCAATGATGGGGCACAATTCTTATCAATGTTACCAATGATGGGGCACAGTTCCTCCCACTGACACCACTGATAGGGGATTGTATGCCCCCACTAACAATTTTTTTCTTTTGATAGCCACAGTCTGGCCCTCCTAAAGTCTTTGTTTAGAAAGTTTGGAGACCCCTGATCTATGGGCTGCCTAACACTCCAGTAGAACTCCTGCAAGTTTTTACAAGGATTTTATCTAATCTCATTGCATTTTTTTCACCCACTTTCAATATGTTAGAAATCCTTTGTGCAGCTCCTGTGTCATCTCAAAGAGCCTCCTTGTTCTTACTTAGGACCAGTGGCGGCCCGGCTATTAAGGGCGCCTTGGCGCCGCTCCCTTTATCCATGCATAGCATGAACATATCCACGGCCACCCCCTATTCATGTGTCCGGCTCCTTTCAGGGTGCAGGGCGCCTGAATTCCAGCGGCGGAGGTGTTTTTTTTTTAAGCACCTGATTAGAGCCATAGGCTCTAATAAGCTTCAAAATAGGGTGGGCTCGGAGCGCAGAGCATTGCGCCATGAGCCCACCCAGGTGTTACAACAGCGAATGAATATTCACTGTTGTAACACTGATCCTCAATCCGGCCAATCAGAAGCAGGTCTGAGACCCGTTTTTCGATTGACCGAAAAGAGAAGACTCCCGATTAGCTGCCAAGGAGGAAGGAGGAAAGGTAAGCCGCTGTTGTCCATGGAGAGCAGAGGAAGGGAAAGTTGTCGGCGCTGCAGAGCAAGGGAAGCTGCCGGTGAAGTGCTGCATAGATAGGGTAAGTGCACCAGACCAGTCCGCTGACCGACCGAGGGGGGGGGGGTGGTACTGGTTGCCGTCCCCCCCAAAGAAAATTACCACCAGCCGCCACTGCTTAGGATGACAGGATAATTAGCCTTTATGTTGTAGAGATCTGAGAGTAGGAGTGTTGGGTAGTTTAGCAAAAGACACTGGGTAGGGCTGACACCATTCTGTCCGCAAATAGGCTGTGTGTTATCAGTTCACAGCAGAACTTAACCACTTCCCATCGGGGTCAATTCTGACATTCCTCTCCTACATGTAAAAATCATAATTTTTTTTGCTAGAAAATTACTCAGAACCCCCAAACATTTTATATATATATTTTTAGCAGAGACCCTAGGGAATAAAATGGCGGTCGGTGAACCTTTTATGCCACACGGTATTTGCGCAGCAATTTTTCCAACCCCTTTTTTTTCTGGAAAAAAAAACAGTTTCACGAATTAAAAAGAAATAGAACACTAAAGTTAGCCCAATTTTTTTGTATAATGTGAAAGATGATGTTACGCCGTGTAAATAGATACCTAACATGTCATGCTTTAAAATTGCGCACACTTGTGGAATGGCACCAAACTTCGGTACTTAAAAATCGCCATAGGCAACACATTTTGCGGCGATACCTCACATGTGTGGCTTTTACATATGTGGGTGCGACGTACATAAGCTTTCGCTTCTGCATGCGAGCACATGGGGACGGGGGCACTTTAAAAAAATTGATTTATTGTTTATTTTATTTTTAATTTTTATTTTTACACTTTCCCTTTAAATCTCTTTTTTTTATCACTTTTATTCCTATTAAAAGGAATGTAAACATCCCCTGTAATAGGAATAGGGCATGACAGGTCCTCTTTAGGGAGAGATGTGGGGTCTCTCCCTAAGCCTGAAATAAGCCTGAGAAAGCCTGAGATGAAAGAAGAAAAAAAAAAAAGGTCTTGGCTTTTCAGCCAAGTACAGGGCAGTATTTACAACTGCCAGGCCGGATGTGACATCATAACGCCGCGCCCAGGTCTCCAAGAGTCATAGAGGCTGCCGGGGACCATCTGGTCACAGGTATTCTCTATGGTGATTGTCCGCCACCAGCGGATTCGTTCTCTGGTTCGCCGATCGCACAGGCGAGCCGGTAGGAGCACCGGAGAGCGGCGGGCGGGGGGGGGGGGGTCCCCTCCCGCCGCCTGTACGAACAATCAAGCGGCTGAACAGCCACTATGATTGTTCTTACTGTGCAGGGAATTGCCGGTGGACAGAAAATTATATCTGAATGATGCCTGCAGCTGCACCCATCATTCAGATATCCCCACTCAAAGTCCAGGACATCACATGATGCACTGCGGGTGGGAAGTGAAGGAGAAGTACAGCCAAAGCTGGTTTGGCTGTACTTTTCCCATGGATCACAGGAGTGAAGTTTGTTCTGCACTCCTGTGAACCATTTTCAGCAGACAGCTGGCTGAAGTCCGCTGTCTACTGACGTCACAGAGCTGGTCCAGGCTCGGGCGAAATCACGACAATGGAGTTGGGATCTGTCTCAGCACTCTAGCGAGCATGGGGGGGGGGGGGGGAGCGGTAACTGACAGTCACCAGCTTTCTTCTTGGGGAGCTATGAGAACTGAGCGATCGGCCAGTAGGGACTTATGATGCGGTGGTGTCCTCAGGAGCTGAACCGGGATGCAACAGAAACCACCTTGAAACATAGAAGCAGAAGTGATGTCACACCAGGGGAGGACCTGCAGCCAGGGGGCATGGTAACACGTTTCTGGGTGACTAAGTTTCTTTATCAAAATCCCTGACTGAGAATGATTCCACAATTCATCTCATGAGATTTAGCCCCATTAATACCTGAGCATTTCGTTGCGTAATTCTCACAGGTTGACAATGCTCAAGGTGAAGGATCCCATCATTCTCAATGGGCCTGTTTAGACCTGAGCACTGTGTCACTTGTCACCTGAAGCTCAAAAAAGTACATGAGTTTCTTTGGAGAAGAGTTGTGTGTTTTTTGGCCTATAAACTTTTATTGGGAGTGCCTGCAAAATACCTGGTAATGTGCATGTAGGCATCTGCTGCCCTCTACTGTCAGCTGCTAGTATCACACTGTAATGTATAATTGTGTATGTCACTTCCTGACTCTGAGGTTGTTGGGAAAAGATCCTGGAAGGAGGAAGTGGAGAGTGAGAAGGTCTCAGCCGCATGTCCCATTCATGCAGTGGCGTATCTAAGGTATGGCAGCCATGGCAAGTGCCATGGACACCATGGGGGGGGGAGGGAGCGGCAAAAAAGCCTCCCCGCATGAAGAAAAACTCGTGGTCGCCTCCTGCACTAATATAGCCCCCGGCCGGTGCCGCGGCTGGCCTACTGGAGCGCGGCGTCGGCACTTGCTAATAATTACTTGGCCTGGGGAGAGGAGCGACAGGCGCCCCCCATGACAGCTGATGACGACTGGCTAGACCGGGTCCACGTAGGGTAAAGTGACTGCCGGAGGCGGAGCCTAATGCTCCGCCTCCCCTCCTCTGCGCGGCATCATCTTCTCTCTCCCCGGAGCGGGGACTGTGACATGAGGAGCAGGAGAAGAGACCAGAGAAGGAATGGATGACGGGGAACCCCCGGCCCCCGGGCCAGGCAGCAGCAAGGATTAGCAGCCTAGCAGTAGCAGGTACACCGTACTACTTCTTGATCTTGATTATCATCATGTGCCATTGTGCGTGTGTGCCAACTGCCAAGAAGAAGCAAGCAGCCAATCAAATGCTCAATGGGTTAAATAAATATGGATAGCCATTGTCATAGATATCATGACTAAAGTGTAATAAAGTGATTTATGCAACAGCAGGTACTACTTAAAAGTAGAACCTGCTGTTGCACAAATCACTTTATTACACTTTATTTATAATATCTATGGCTATGCATATTTACTTAATCCATATTGAGTACTATATTTGATTGGCTGCTTCTGCTTGGGCCTGGCACACACACAAACAATTGCACATGATGACTTAAACGTGGTGTATTTAAATGCTTATGGTTAATAGTATAGGCTGGTTGCAGTAGTTCTTCAGTGTGCAATTGATTTGATTAGATTACAGGTTAATTTTCCAGAAAAGGAAATCTCTGCTTCCAGAGGACCAGTCCTGGATGGAGACACGGCCAACTTTATTATCAACTCCACTCTTCCACTTGGCGAAAGTTTTGATTCTCTTACTTTACCTACAGGCAAGTATCCCGGGAGGGCCATTTCTCATGCATTCACTTGCGTTTTTCAGACGCTTCCACTTAAACGTCTATGGGGACAAAAACACACGATTCTGCTCTAGATAGTACGCACAAATGCAGAAAAAGGACGCCAAGTGTGAATGGGAGTTTACAATTACACAGTAGCTACCAAGAGCTGGAGTTTTTTTCCCTAGCCACCAATCAGATTTAGACGTCCAAAGCAGTTCTGATGCTGATTGGTAACTGAGAAGTAATTCCACTTCTTGGAAGGAACACATTGATACATGAGACCCTAACAAATGTAATAAGTTGTGTAAATCCACCCACAGAATATACATGGCTCCATCTCTCATTGGTACCGACCGGAACTATCACTGCAGAGTTCTATAAACTCATCATTATTACCATTTGCAAAAGGTACAGCGTGTACCGATCGACTTCCAGCAAACTGTTCTCAGCGCCGCAACCCGATATTCAGAACTACACTAGACATTTAGAAAACAGATGAGGCATCTTTCAATGACGGCAAATAATAGGATTAATAAAGGGAAACTCAATTCAAAGAAATGGGTTACTCCACATTGTAAAAAAAAATAAAAAAGTTTCCACAATACAATGATAAATGTGCAGGAGGTCAGTATCAAAATGGTAAGTAAATAAATAGAATAAAAATAAGAATAGAATATTGCTGCCCACAATTCATTTTGTACCACATCCCATTTGAAATAGCAAAGATGGAAAAATATAAAAATTCAGGACTTTACTGGTACCAAGGATGACATTAGTATAAAAAATTGCAAAATACTTTATTTACATTCTAGATAAAATACCACATCGTATTTCATAAAAACAACAACAGGGGCATAAATCCCATTCTACGGGTTACAACTCCTTCATTCATATATCAATCGTGTATGGTTTACAGAAATGTAAGGAACATTCTTCCCACTGATCACCAATGTAAGGAGCATTCTTCTCACTTATCACCAATGTAAGGAACATTCTTCCCACTGATTACCAATGTAAGGAACATTCTTCTCACTGATCACCAATGTAAGGAACATTCTTCTCACTTATCACCAATGTAAGGAACATTCTTCTCACTGACCACCAATGTAAGGAACATTCTTCCCACTGATCACCAATGTAAGGAACATTCTTCCCACTGACCACCAATGTAAGGAACATTCTTCCCACTGACCACCAATGTAAGGAACATTCTTCTCACTGATCACCAATGTAAGGAACATTCTTCCCACTGATCACCAATGTAAGGAACATTCTTCCCACTGACCACCAATGTAAGGAACATTCTTCTCACTGATCACCAATGTAAGAAGCATTCTACCCACTGATCACCAATGTAAGGAACATTCTTCCCACTGATCACCAATATAAGGAACATTCTCCCCACTGACCACCAATGTAAGGAACATTCTTCCCACTGATCACCAATTTAAGGAGCATTCTTCTCACTGATCACCAATGTAAGGAACATTCTTCCCACTGACCACCAATGTAAGGAACATTCTTCCCACTGACCACCAATGTAAGGGACATTCTTCCCACTGATCACCAATGTAAGGAGCATTCTTCCCACTGATCACCAATGTAAGGAACATTCTTCCCACTGATCACCAATTTAGGAAGCATTCTTTCCATTGCCCACCAATGTAAAGAGAATTCTTTCCATTGCCCACCAATGTAAAGAGCATTCTCCCCACTGCCCCTCAATGTATGGAGGCAGTATACTGACCACCAGTGTAACAAGGCATTGTTTCCACTGACCACAAAGGTAAGGAGCATTCTTTCATTCATTGATGACCACCAAGGTAAGGAACATTTTCCCCACTGTCCCTCAAAGTATGGAGACACTCTACTGACAACTAGTGTAACAGGGCATTCTTTTCCCTGACGACCAGCGTAAGGGGACCATCCCTCATTGACCACCAATGTGGTGTGGCTAGGATACTGGTCCCATGCCGCTAGTGGCATTGGTGCTAGAACTATGAAGGCACCATTGGGCAGAAGTTTAATCCAAGACTGATCCAGGAACGCCTAAAACATCTGGAGGGACCATAGGGTTTCATGAAACCTTGGTTGAAAAAGGTTGTAAAGCACTTAAAAAACAAATCAGACAGTACCAGGAAACTGCTTGTGGTATTGATGGCAGAACCATGAAGGCACCATCAGGGGGAAGTTTAATCCAAAACTGATCAATAAACCCCTACGAACGTCTGGAAGGACCATAGGGTTCCATGAAAACCCTGGTTGAAAACGGTTGCTACTGTGTCTGCTTCAACAAAATTCCCAGATCTGGTTGCAAAGCCAAAGTAAAACACTTAAAAAATAAAAAAAGCAGACAGTACCAGGAAACTGTTTGTGGCATTGATGGCAGAACCATGAAGGCACCATCAGGGGGAAGTTTATTCCAAGGCTGATGAAGGAACTCCTGTGATGTCTAAAGGGACCCTACGGTTCCATAGATCCCCGATTTAAAAAAAGGCTGCTGCAATGGAGTTGATTTACTAAAAGCAAATAGACTGTGCAACTTTGCAAAGTGAAGCTGCACTCTGTAAGTGCAGTTGCTCCAGAACTTAGTACATGAGCAGAAGCTCTGCTGACTTTCATTATCTAATCATGTGCAAGCAAAAATGCAGTCGTCCCCCCCCCCCCCCCCTGCATGTGATTGGGTACTCTTTGCAAAGTGAAGCTTTACCTCATTTACTAAGCTCTGGAGCAACTGCACTTATAGAAGGCAACTGCACTTTGCAAAGTGCACAGTCTATTTACCTTTAGTAAATCAACTCCAATGGGGGGTTATTTACGAAAAAAGGCAAATCCACTTTGCACTACAAGTGCAAACTACAAGTGCAAAGTGCACTTGAAATTGCACTGAAAGTGCAGTCGCTGTAGATCCGAGGGGGACATGCAAGGAAAATAAAAAAACAGCATTTTAGCTTGCACATGATTGGATGATAAAACCAGCAGAGCTTCCCCCTCGTCTCAGATCTACCCCTCAGATTTACAGCGACTGCACTTCCAAGTGCACTTTCAGTGCAATTTCAAGTGCACTTTTCACTTGTAGTTTGCACTTGTAGTGCAAAGTGGATTTGCCTTTCGTAAATAACCCCCATTTAAATACAAAATAATTGTTGGGGTTCCCTAAGACCTGAGAGTTACTTCAAGGTTCCTCCTTGATAAAAAAAAAAAAAAAAGGTTGAGAAAGGCTGCAATGTAGTATCACTGACTAGTAAGAGATGCTGCATAAATCCTCTCCCTATTAACAGTTGCATATGATTTGATTGGCATTGCTACCTTGTATAAAAAAAAAAGACCACAGCTCTATCAATGCCTATCTGACAACAGCAGTAAGAACAGTAACTCCGATTTGTAGACTTAAAGGAGAGATACATGCTGTAAGTGAGTGTGTAGACAGGAAAGAGAAATAATTCAGGCATCTATAGAAGACATACACACCTGTATGGGTGACAGGCGAGGGGCGCACAGAGAACGAGGAGACGTACCTGTGTGTCAGGTGTGGCCGGCTGACAGCAGAGTGGAGCTGCTCGGCGCTCCTGTCCTGTACTCCCCTGGCAGGCGACCTTTGTCCCTGGATCCGACTTGGAAGCTGCGCTTGCCATATAAGGCGATGCGCTCAGCTGTGGAGCCTGTCACCTGCCTGGCTCTCCCTTGTGTCTTTCATGCTAATTGGACTCAATTAATGCTATTTTATGACATCTGCTCGCTCTGCTCTCCCTACCTGTGCAGCTGCAACCTGCAGCTCCAGGCACTAAAAGCCATTTCTACAGATGGAAAAAAAAAAAGAAGGTTGTGCCATGCGCTGGCAGCGCCCAGCAAACGCACATATGCAGGGACAGTTAGGGTTGCCACCTTTTCTTCAAGTCAAACCCGAACACATTAGCGGCGCATAGCAATTTTTTTTTTTATAGTATAAACATATAAACCAGGGCCATCTTTAATATTGATTGGACCCTGGGCAAAAATTTTCTTGCCCCCCCCCCCAATGCAATTTCACTCTCCACCTGCTCTGAGATATACAATAAATAGCAACTAGACTTAAAATCAGTTTACTGTATCAGATCAGGCAGGGATTGCGATTGGTTGCCAGCGGTTACAGCATATCATTACTGCTTACTGACTGGTTGCTAGAGGTTACAGCACACATTACGGCTCACTGATTAGTTGCTGGGGGTTACAGCAAATGATTTCTGCTTGTTAATTGGTTGCTAGAGATTACTGTACAGTATTACTGCTCACTGATTGGTTGCTAGAGGTTACTGTACAGTATTACTGCTCACTGATTGGTTGCTAGAGGTTACAGCACATCATCTCCTCACTGCAGGGAGGCATGATCTACATATGAATGCCGTCTTCAGTTACATATCAATCCTGCCGTCTGCCGCTATTTACATATGAATGCTGGTAATTTACATGTAAACACAGGGTCTGGCAGGTGTGTCATCTGTAAAGAACAATAGGGCAGAGCTGGGCAGCATTAGTACCAGCACTTCACACTGAGATATTGGGACACAGCACATTACTAAAATTTCAAAGGACTAGGGAATCTAAACTTGTATAGTTGGCGCTACAACAATGACAGGGCCCAGGGCAGCTGCCCCTTTTGCCCAGCCTTAAAGACGGCCCTGGTATAAACTATACATAGGTTTAGTAATTGGGCGGGTCGCTGGTTCAAATCCCAACCACACCACAACACTACCTGCCTGGAGTTTGCATGTTCTCCCTGTGCCTGCGTGGGTTTCCTCCGGGTACTCCGGTTTCCTCCCACACTCCAAAGGCATGTTGGTAGGTTAATTTGCTTCTGTCCAAAAAAAAAAAAAAATTGGCCCTAGTATATGAATGTGAGTTGGGGACCTTGGATTGTGGGCTCCTCAAGGGTAGGGACCGATGTGAGTGTGCGATGTATGTGTGGAGCGCTGCATAAATTGACAGCTCTATATGGGTACCTTAAATAAAAATAATAATAATAGATGAGCATCCTAATGAGACACAATGGATAGGGACAATTGTAGACACGCACCCGCACTCACTCAGGATGGACTGGTGTCTTTATTCAACCTTGCTAACTATGTAACTATGTATCCTTGGTAAAAATTAAATAACATTTCTAATCATATGAAGTTAATCACAAGTGTTCCCCTTTTAAATCAGAATCCGCAGAGTTCCCCTTTTACATCTGAACTCGAATAGTCCCCTTACACTGTAAGGGGAGACTCTGATGTAAGGGGGAACACTGAGAAATCGGATGTAAGGAGGAACACTGTTTCTTCTGGTGTAAAGGGGAACTCTGATGTAAGGGGTGCTCTGAGAACCCTGATTTACCTTAGTGTACTCACTCAGAGGCAGTAGGGAGAAGGATGGTGAGCTCACTCCACCCTTGGCAGTCAGCACCTCTCATCCAGATGTATCTGAGGCTGCTGGACTTCAAATTTGCACCCCCCCTGTTTTCCTTTTTTGAGGCACAGTGCTGGGAATTAGAGTGTGGGCAGACACAGAGGGGTAAGGGCGGGACAGAGGGGAGCAGATCGAGCTCTCTCTCCTCTCTTGTCTGTGTGTATGGGGGAGGGGGGCGAATTGTTAGTGTTGGCTTTGGGCAGTGTGAAAGAGAGTGTAACAGACACACTCAGCTTAGACAACTGCAGCCAGTAACCCTATCCAGTCTGAATAATGTGTCCGGGTTTCAGGCAGTTTGAAACCCGGACACATGATTCCAAACCCGAACTGTCCAGGTGAATCCTGGACAGGTGGCAACCCTAGGGACAGTCCGTTCTGAAAACATGGTCCGTGAAATATCCATGTTGACCAATTGTAACATTAAAATATTTCATTAGCCTGCTGTCAATGCAACAGTTATAACCTACTCAGAGCCAGGGCTGTTAGAAATCATGGGGCCCCAAACAGGCTCCCCCCACCAAAAGTGACGGCGGACATAGATTTATCAGTCCCTTTCTGCACAGATTAATGAACAGGAAATGCTCTGAGGCTTCCTGCTCATTCACAAACTAAAGCATAGTAAACAGTTTAATATGCTTCAGTGATGAATGGACACAGGAGTGATTGATACCGATCGCTCACTGTGTTCATTCAGAAAAGGAAGGGGCCAGTAAATGACATCCCCCTGTGTGCCCGCAGCAGCTTCTGATGAGAAAGGAGGGAAGGTGGCAGTGCTGTAGGGGAAAGGGGCACATGGTGGTGAGCAGGACAGCAAATAAAAGGGGTACATATGCTAGAACCAATCCCCTTGCAGTGCAGCCAGAGGAAGGGGAAGGAGGAGAAGCCGGCAGTGCTGCAGTGGGAAACAGAAGAGGAAACAGCAGGTGCATGGGCCCCCCTTTTGAACTAATGGGGCCCGGGCCCAGTACATGAGAGCTGGCTGTACTGCCTCCCAACATTTTAAGATGGGAATGAGGGACACCTACTAGCAAATGTATGCAGGCATAGGACACGCCCCCTGCCACACCCCCTTAAAGGAGAATTAACAAAAAAAAAAAGGTAACTTAAACCCACAAGTGCTTTTTTTTACCACTACTATTCCTTTATATTGGCTTTTAAAATTTACAAATGCACCAATTTAGAAATGGGGTTGAAAGTTTAGCACTGGGAAACACTTTTTGAAAGATAAAAAGTGCATCTTATATACATCTATATGGATCAGACCAACATGTGGGACAAATGAGGGGGAAAGAGGGACAGAGGGACATTGCTCCAAATCAAGGACAGTCCCTCGAAATCAGGGACAGTTGGGAGCTATGCCTTATCGGTGGCCCTGCTCAGGGCAGAACGGTGGCTAAGTGGTTAGCACTTCTGCCTAAGCGCCGGTTCACATTAGAAGCGGCACGACTTGCAGGTCGCCTCACCGAGGCGACCTGCACACGACTGCCGCGGCGACTTGCAAGACGACTTCTGTATAGAAGCCTATGCAAGTCGCCCCCAAAGTAGTACAGGAACCTTTCTTCTAAGTCGGAGCAACTTGCGTCGCTCCGATTACAACGGTTCCATTGTACAGAACGGGAGGCGACTTGTCAGGCGGCTAGGTCGCCTGACAAGTCGTCCCCGTGTGAACCGGCTCTTACAGCACTGGTGGCCTTGGTTCAGATCCTGTCCAGAACACTATCTGCATGGAGTTTGCATGCTCTCTTCCTGTGTTTTCGTGTGTGCCCACACATCACAGACAGACTTGTAGAATAATTGGGCCTAGTATGTAAGTGTACATATCCATGTGTGATAGCATGCCTTCCAACTTTTTGAGACGAGAATGAGGGACGCCTATTAGCAAAAGTATGTAGGCATAGGACACCCCCCCGCCACGTCCCCTTAAATGAGAATTATATTTTAAAAAATTGATTCATTAAAGTGGAGTTCCATCCTGTTAAAAAAAAAAAAAAACTCAGTAGCTACAAATACTGTAGCTGCTAACTTTTATTATAAGGACACTTAGCTGTCCAGGGATCCCGGGTGCAGGCGCCGGCATCTGTAGTAAGGGAAACAGGAAGGGAAGCCTTGCGGCTTCACAGCCTGCTACCTACTGCACATGCGCGAGTCGTGCTGCACTTTCTGAATGGTCCCACTGACCTCTGGGACGCGTGTGTCTCCCAGAAGGCAGCAGGGGGAAGGAGGAGGAGCCAGAAATGACAGAGATCGATGTTCGGTGATCTTAACAGGAAGTGGGAGAGGGTACCTGTCAAAAAAAAAAAAAAAGTGCCAAATGTGGCAGTGGAGGGTGCGAGCAAGCGGAGCTTCCCCTTTTGGGTGGAGCTCTGCTTTAACCACTTGCCCTCCGGCAGATTTACCCCCTTCATGACCAGGGCATTTTTTGCTATACAGCACTGCGTTACTTTAACTGACAATTGCACGGTCATGCAACGCTGTACCCAAATAAAATGTATGTTACATAGTTACGTAGTAGGTGAGTTTGAAAAAAGACCATTAAGTCCAACCTATGTGTGTGATTATATCTCAGTATTACATTGTATATCCCTGTATGTTGAGGTCCTTCAGGTGATTATCTAATAGTTTCTTGAAGCTATCAATGCTCCCTGCTGAGACCACCGCCTGTGGAAGGGAATTCCACATCCTTGCGAGTCTTGTTAAACAAAAAAGTTTTATCCCTATTGTAGGGTCACCAGTACAGTATTTGTAAATTGAAATCATATCCCCTCTCAAGCGTCTCTTCTCCAGAGAGAATAAGTTCAGTGCTCGCAACCTTTCCTCATAACTAAGATCCTCCAGACCCTTTATTAGGTTTGTTGCCCTTCTTTGTACTCGCTCCATTTCCAGTACATCCTTCCTGAGGACTGATGCCCAGAACTGGACAGCATACTCCAGGTGCGGCTGGACCAGAGTCTTGTAGAGCGAGAGAATTATCGTTTTATCTCTGGAGTTGATCCCCCTTTTTAATGCCAATATTCTGTTTGCTTTGTTAGCAGCAGCTTGGCATTGCATGTCATTGCTGAGCCTATCATCTACTAGGACCCCCAGGTCCTTTTCCATCCTAGATTCCCCCAGAGGTTCTCCCCCCAGTGTATAGATTGCATTCAGATTTTTGCCACCCAAATGCATTATTTTACATGTTTCTACATTAAACCTCATTTGCCATGTAGTTGCCCACCCCATTAATTTGTTCAGATATTTTTGCAAGGTTTCCGCATCCTGCGGAGAAGTTATTGCCCTGCTTAGCTTAGTATCGTCTGCAAATACAGAGATTGAACTGTTTATCCCATCCTCCAGATCGTTTATAAACAAATTAAATAGGATTGGTCCCAGCACAGAACCCTGGGGAACCCCACTACCCACCCCTGACCATTCCGAGTACTCCCCATTTATCACCACCCTCTGAACTCACCCTTGTAGCCAGTTTTCAATCCAAGTACTCACCCTATGGTCCATGCCAATGCACCTTATTTTGTACAGTAAACATTTATGGGGAACTGTGTTAAATGCATTTGCAAAATCCAGATACACCACGTCTACGGGCCTTCCTTTATCTAGATGGCAACTCACCTCCTCATAGAAGGTTAGTAGATTGGTTTGGCAAGAACGATTCTTCATGAATCCATGCTGATTACTACTAATGATACCGTTCTCATTACTAAAATTTTGTATATAGTCCCTTATCATCCCCTCCAAGAGTTTACATACTCAGGGGAGGACTGACCATTAGGGCACTCGGGCACTGCCCGAGGGCCCGGGGCCAGCAGGGGGCCCCATGAGAGTATCTCCATCCCAATCTCTGCTTATCCCAGAGCCCAGTGCTGGAACAAGTCCCAGTACTGAGCTCTGGTAACTAGGCTGACAGGGGCTCGCTAGCGTCGGGCACTCAGGAGTCAGGATATCATCTGTGCCCGTGCTCTCTCCCGCAGTGATTCACCTCTGTGGCAGCCGACATCTCTCCCACCTGAGCCTGCAGCACATCACACAGACTCACTGAGAATCCTCCTCCTCGGCTCCGATGTACACAGACAGAAGGGGGAGGAGAGATCTTACACAGCAGAAGCCGCGCTGATTCTGAGGTCTGTGTATAGTAGGGGGGTGGGTGGTATGGGGGGATTTTCCAATCCGACCCCCCCTTCCCCAAAGCAAAGAGTTGTCACCTGTCCCTCTCTGCTCCCATCCCAGGGGCCCCTTTGTGCCCCCATCCCAGGGGTCCCTCATTGCCCCCATCCCAGGGATCCCTCTGTGCCCCCATCCCAGGGATCCCTCTGTGCCCCATCCCAGGGATCCCTCATTGCCCCCATCCCAGGGGCCCCTCTGTGCCCTCATCCCAGGGATCCCTCTATGCCCCCATCCCAGGAATCCCTCATTGCCCCCATCCCAGGGATCCCTCTGTGCCCCCATCCTAGGGATCCCTCATTAACCCCATCCTAGGGCCCCCCCTGTACCCCCATCCCAGGGATCCCTCTCTGCACCCCATCCCAGGGATCCCCTCCCTGTCCCCCATCCTAGGGATTCCCTCTCTGCTCCCATCCCAGGAATCCCCTCTCTGCCCCCATCCCAGGGATCCCTCTCTGCTCTCATCCCAGGGATCCCCTCTCTGTCCGCCATCCCAGGGATTCCCTCTCTGCTCCCATCCCAGGGATCCCCTCTCTGCACCATCCCAGGGATCCCCTCTCTACACCATCCCAGGGATCCCCTCTCTGCCACCATCCCAGGGATCCCCTCTCTGCTCCCATCCCAGGGGCCCTCTCTGTCCTCATACCAGGGTCCCCCTCTGTCCCTATTTCAGGGATCCTTCTCTGTTCTCATCCCAGGGGTCCCCTAAAAACCAAATGTGATAAGGAGCCCAGGACAGTAAGGGCTTGTTTACATTCACAGTTTGGGGGTGGTAAAACCTCATAGTTTATGTCTGTTTTTACCCCCACCCCAACCACATCCCCTTTAACTGCAGTAGCCAGGGGTGTACACATGTTGCAGCCTCAGCAGGAATTATACACCCTGTCATGCTTGGCATGGGGCTGCTCTGCAAAGGCCGTGCAACTTTGTGCAGTACAGCGACCAAGTGGTTAAAGCAGGTGATAAGGTGGCATTGTATTGCCTCATCACATCACCTCCTTTAACCCCTTGGATCCCACACTAGCATGCTGCTACTGCGTACATTACACATGGTTGCAGGGTGTTTGCAGAGTGGCCCTATTCACTTGATTGGGTCACGATCACCCCACCAAAAGCAAAAGGGGGTATAATACCTGCCGCAGCATGTGTACATCCTCAGCTGCTGCCTCTGCAGCTAAAGGGGGTAGGGACCAACATATGTAATGTGGGCAGTGTGGCACGGACACAGGGGGGCCCCATGATCTCCTATTGTCTGGGGGCCCCATGAGTTGTCAGTCCGCCCCTGTTACATACTATTGATGTTAGGCTAACTGGTCTGTAATTCCCAGGGATGTATTTTGAGCCCTTTTTAAATATTGGTGCTACATTGGCTTTTCTCCAATCAGCTGGTACCATTCCAGTCAGTAGACTGTCAGTAAAAATTAGGAACAATGGTCTAGCAATTACTTCACTGAGTTCCCCAAGTACCCTCGGGTGCAAGCCATCTGATCCCGGTGATTTATTAATGTTAAGTTTCCCAAGTCTAATTTTAATACTGTCCTCTGTTAACCTCGGAGGTGCTTCCTGTGATGTGTCATGAGGATAAACACTGCAGTTTTGGTTACTGAAGCCCCCCGATTCACTCATGAAGACTGAGGAGAAGAATAAATTGAATACCTTCGCCATCTCCCCATCCCTTATAACCAGATGTCCGTTCTTCCCACAAATAGAGCTTTCTTTTGGTGGAATTTGATAACCTCTGCGTTTTTAATTTTTTGTGCTATAAGCAAAAAACGTATTTAATAAAAAAATCAAATTTCATCATAAATTCAGGTCAATATGTATTCTACTACATATTTTTGGTAAAAAAAAATCCCAATGAGCATATAAAGACTGATTAAGACTGATAATTAAAAAAGAAAAAAAAAAACAATATTTTTTACTTTCTGCTATAAAACACATCCAATAAAAAAATAGAAAAAAAAAATTTCTTCATAAATTTAGGCCAATGTGCATTTTGCCTCATTTTGGAGAAGCCCTGCAATCACAGGTTTTGCTTGGGGTGCCATTAATTGTTAATGGTACCCCAAGCGCAGGTAGCAGACACGTGTGTTGCCATGCATATGTCACGCTACAAACGTGCCAAAATGCACACTAGATAAATATCTGATGCCTCACAACCAAAAAGGTTCTGGAGCTACTTTGGGGTGTTTGTGGAGCGTAGGGCAGCCCTAGGCGTGATAAGTAATAAAACATGAGCGGGAAAGTGCGTTCCTGCTACGGTCAGGTGTAAATGAGGCCTTAAGGTCATGAGGTTGGATTTTCGCAACAGGCAGTGAATTATCACAAGTGCAAACAATACTTCTGCTGGAAGTCCAGTGAGCTCCTAGTTTTCTGTCTACTCTTCCTGTGCACACCATCAGACTGGCCGTTATCCCTTGTGCTTGGGACACACATACTGGGCATTGAGGCTGACACCCCCCTCCCCCTCATTTCCTCTTTTCTCTGTGGACCTCCAGCATCACACAACCTGCTCTGTTGTTGTACAAAATCATAAGCTATGTAAGTGCATTGTGTTATGATCTTCATTGTATGGGAGACTGTTTAAAGCCATGATTGTACCTCTGTCTATATACGTACTCACTATACTTTTGTACCCTAGAGAGCTTATTGATTTGTTATCCAAGGGCTATCCCCTGAGGAAGACCATCAAGGTTGAAATGCGTCGGAGCTTTTTGGAACCTTACAATCAGGAATATTGCAATATGTTGAATGAAACTTCTTTTTTATTCTTAACTTGTTTGTCAATAACTTTACATTTACTTCCCCCTATAGTGTTGTTTACAGGGGTCATTTTAATATTTTTCAATAAAATACTTGTCTTTTATGCTACATGACATGTTATATTTTCCTTTGGTATCACAAAGCCCCAGTGTTCTCTCTTCCCCATTTCCCTTGTGGATTTTGTTTGAACTTCTATCAGTCCTTCTCAGTTCTTTCAGAACACCTGCAGTCCACGGACACTCTTTTCCAAGAGTGACAACCCTACTCCATAGATACAGTACACAAGTGTCACGTTGCCACCCTAGGACACGAAGTGTGTTACTGGTAGGCAGTGTCGGCTGGTGGTGCATTTTTTTTTGGGGGGGGGGGCGGCGGCAAACAGTGCACCCCACCCCGGTCTGGTCATCAGGAGCACTGGAACACTTACCCCATCTATGGCGACGACGGGTGGTGGCTTCTTCCCCTGCTCTCCTCTGCATCATTTGCGGCTTCCCCTTCCCCTGCTCTCCTCCTCAGCATTACAGGCAGCTTCCCCTTTCCCTGCTCTCCTCCTCTGCATCACGGCCAGCTTCCCCTTCTCCTGCTCTCCTCCTCTGCATCACGGCCAGCTTCCCCTTCCCCTGCTCTCCTACGCGGGCATCACGGGCAGCTACCCCTTCCCCTGCTCTCCTACGCGGGCATCACGGGCAGTTTCCCCTTCCCGTGCTCTCCTCCTCGGCATCACGGGCGGCTTCCCCTTCCCTTGCTCTCCTCCTCTGCATTACAGGCAGCTTCCCCTTCCCCTGCTCTCCTCCTCTGCATTACGGGCAGTTTCCCCTTCCCGTGCTCTCCTCCTCGGCATCACAGGCAGCTTCCCCTTCCCCTGCTCTCCTCCCCTGCATTACGGGTGGCTTCCCCTTCTCCTGCTCTCCTCCTCGGCATCACGGGCGGCTTCCTCTTTCCCTGCTCCCCTCCTCGGCATTACAGGTGGCTTCCTCTTCCTCTGCTCTCCTCCTCTGCATTACGGGCAGCTCTCCTTCCTCTGCTCTCCTCCACGGCATCACGAATGGCCCCTAAAAGTATTACTTTAGTTATAAGTGGACCGAGGAGGACTAAGTCACCAAAAGGTAGTTTGGATCTCTGGGGTCTCTTTGCAAGAAGAGCATCTGTTAAGTCAGGCACTGATGTTGGATGAGAAGGCCTGACTTGCAGTCTCCGCTCTAATTCATCCCAAAGGTGTTATTTTGGGTTGAGGTCAGGACTCTGTGCAGGCCAGCCAAGTTCCTCCATCCCAAACTAGCTCTTCCATGTCTTTATGGACCTTTGTGGGAACAGTTTGGGGATGGCCCCTTCCTGATCCAACATGACTGCGCACCAGTGCACAAAGCAAAGTCCATAAAGACATAGATGAGCAGGTTTGGTGTGGAGGAACTTGACTGGCCTGCACAGAGTCCTGACCTCAACCCGAAATAACACCTTTGGGATGAAGTAGAGCGGAGACTGGCCTTCTCATCCAACATCAGTGTCTGACCTCACAAATGCTCTTCTGGAAGAATGGTGAAACATTCCCATAGACACACTCCTAAACCTTGTGGACGGTCTTCCCAGAAGAGTTGAAGCTGTTATAGCTGCAAAGGGTGGGTCAACTCAATATTGAACCCTACGGACTAAGACTGGGATGCCATTAAAGATCATGTGCGAGTAAAGGCAGGCGTCCCAATACTTTTGGTAATATAGTGTATGTTCACTGATCAGCCATAACATTATGACCACTGACAGGTAAAGTGAATAACATTTTCTCATTACAATGGAATCTGACAGTAGGTGGGATATATTAAGCAGCAGGTTAACATGTTGTCCCTGAAGTTTATGTGTTGAAATAAAAAAAAAAAATGGGCATCACAGTTTGTTGTGTATGGGGCTGCAAAAAGGTCAGGGTGCCCATGATGACCTGTGTCCACAGTCAAAAGCACCTACAATGGGCACGTGAGCATCAGAACTGGAGCACGCAGCAATGAAAGAAGGTGTTCTAGTCTGATGAATCACGTTTTCTTTTATATCATGTGGATGGCCGGTGGGTGTGCGTCACTTACCTGGGGGAGAGTTGGCACCAGGACGCAGTATGGGAAGAAGACAAAGCTGGGGGAGGCAGTGTGATGCTTGGGGCAATATTCTGCTGGGATTCCTCGGGTCCAGTGCTGAGACAAGGTCTTCCAGTACCCATGGCAAAGATACCAATCTGCGCCCCACCCTCTTTCCCTTAGGGTTAGGGTCAGGGCGCCACCATCCCTGCAATAAACCATTGCGCCCAGGGTGCCTGACCCTCCTGCCCACCCCTTGTCCCGGCCCCGCTCGGGTCCTGACATTCATGTGGATGTTATTTTGACACATACCACCCATACCTCCCAACTTTTTGAGATGGAAATGAGGGACACCTATCAGCAAAAGTATGCAGGCATAGGACACACCCCTTGCCACACCCCCTTAAAGGAGGATTGTACAAAAAAACAAAATTGGTTGAACACCACAAATGCTTTTTTTTACTATTATTCCTTTATATTGGCTTTTGGAATTTACAAATGCAGCAATTTAGAAGTCAGATGAAAGGTTTAGCTCTGGGAAATACTTTTTGATAGATAAAAAGTGCATTTTATATACATCTATATAGATCAGACCAAAATGAGGGACAAATGAGGAGGAAAGAGGGACAGAGGGACATTGCTCCAAATCAGGGACAGTCCCTCCAAATCAGGGACAGTTGGGAGCTATGACCACCTACCTAAATATTTTTGGTGACTAAGTACACCCCTTCATAGAAATGGTGTTCCCTGAAGGCAGTGGCCTCTTTCCCGCAGGATAATGCTTCCTGACACACTGCACAAATGGTACAAGAATCGTTTGAGGAACACAACAATGAGTTCAGGGTGTTGACTTGGCCTCCAGATTCTGCAGGTCTCAATCCAATCCAGCATCTGTGGGATGTGCTGGAAAAACAAGTCCGGTCCCTGGAGCCCCCACCTCCCAACTTACAGGACTTAAAGGATCTGCTACTGACAGCTTGGTGCCAGAAACCACAGCATACCTTCAGGGGTCTAGTGGAGTCCATACCTTGATGGCTCTTGGCTGTTATGACAGCAAAAGGGGCTGTTTTTGTTTTTCAACAAAATTAAAGAGAAATGCGGGTAATCACTGATGAAAAACCATCTGCAGTGGACAGCTATTGACTTGTACTGGTGGCTGTACGTGGCATGTCCCCCCCCCCCCCGAGTGCCAGAAACCCCCATGGATTCTACACCTCAGCACACAAGAGCTGCTAAGCATCTGTACTCACAAGGCCTAAAAAGGTGAACTGTAGGCCGACACAAATGCAAACATGGGCTGTTTTACCTGCTAAAGGAGTTGTGTTTCTGTCCATCCAGTCCTGAGATTTACACAGCTCCGCTACACAGCACAGCCCTGTCTGGCGGGACAGAAGACCTGATTTTTATTTCTGCTGCAGTCTAGTAACACTTAAAGGAGTTGTAAAGGCAGAAGTTTTTTTTTTTTTTTTTATCCTAACGCATGCTATGCATTAAGATAAAAAAACCTTCTGTGTGTAGCAGGCACCCCAGAACCCCCCTAATACTTACCTGAGCCCCGTCTCTCTCCAGCGAAGTCCACAACTGTCTTAGCTGTCCGGGACTCTCCTCCCGATTGGCTGAGACACAGCAGCGGCACCATTGTCTCGCGCGGCTGTCAACCAAATGAGTTAGCCAATCAGGGGAGAGAGGGGGCGGGGCTCCATGTCTGAATGGATACAGGGAGCTGTGACTCGGCTCAGGTGCCCCCCATAGCAAGCTGCTGGTTGTGTGGGGGGCACTTGATAGGAGGGAGGGGCCAGGAGCACAGAAGAGGGACCTGAGAAGAGGAGGATCGGGGCTGCTCTGTGCAAAACCAACTACATAGAGGAGGTGAGTATAACATGTTTGTTATTTTTATTTTAAAAAAAAACAAGACTTTACAATTAGTTTAACCACTTGCCTACCGGGCACTTACACCCCCTTCCTGCCCAGGCCATTTTTCAGCTTTCAGCGCTGTCGCACTTTGAATGACAATTGCGCGGTCATACAACACTGTACCCAAATTAAGTTTTTTATAATTTTCTTCACACAAATAGAGCTTTCTTTTGGTGGTATTTAACCACTGCTGGGTTTTTTATTTTTTACAGAAAAAAAAGACCAAAAATTTTGAAAAATAAAATATTTTTTACTTTTTTTCTGTCAGTAAATTTTGTAACTAAGTCATTTTTTTGCCTTCACTGATGTGGGCTGATGGGGCAGCACTGATGGGCACTGATAGGCTGAACTGGTGGGCACTGGTGAGGTGGCACTGATGAGGTGGCACTGATGAGGAGGCACTAATATGCTTCACTTATGGGCACTGATAGGTAGCACTGATATGTGACACTGATGAGCACTGTTAGGTGGCACTGATGGGCACTAATAGGCGGCACTGGTGGGCACTGATAGGCAGCATGGATAGGCGGCATGGATAGGCGGTACTGATGGGCGACACTGATGGCATTGATTGACAGCAGTAATGGGCATTGATGGGCAGCACTGGTAGGCGGCACTGATTGCCAGCACTGACTGGCATCGCTAATGGGCACTGATTGGTGGCACTTGTGGGCACTGATTGCTGGCATTGGTGGGCAATTGTGGGCACTGTATGGTGACACTGTATTGCTATATTGTAATCAGGGAACTGATGATCAGTGCCCTGATTACATTCCTAGATGTCCCCCTTCGTGGAAATGCCGCTGATTGGCTCTCCTCTCCTCACACTCTGTCAGTGTGAGGCGAGGAGTGCCGATTACCGGCACTTCCTTGTTTACATGTGATCGGCTGTGATTGGACACAGCCGATCACATGGTTAAAGAGCCGCGGATGCAGCTCTTTACAGAGATCGGGGTGGCGCCGTGTCCTAGCAACACAGCGCGGCCGCCGCGCTGGGCGCGCGAGAGCGGCTGTTTTGGGACGCCGTCATATGACGTTGTCCCAGAACGAGAGCCGCACCACCCCTGGTTAAAGAGCCGCGGATGCAGCTCTTTTTTGACAGTGGGCGAGCGGGCGGGAGGGAAGCAGTTAAAGGTGTTGTACCTCCCCTAGACTGTGACTGGACAGTAAAAGGAGAAGCAGCAGACTGATGAGCTCATCTCTCTGTCCCTCTGCTCTCTCCTTCTGTTGAGCTCTGCTGTACAAGGATTGTAACAGACTGATTCCAAATAAAATGCATATCATGTATCCCAAAAATTGACATTAAAGTGGAATTAAATCCAAAACCAAAAATGTAATATATTGCAGTTTACCAATCATTAGATGTGGTGGCTGCATTCATTTTCTTTTTTTTAGGCATTTTTCCCCTCTGTTTTCACCTGGTCATCTGATTTGATTTTGAAAAAAATTGATTTTTTTTTTTTAATTTATTGGATCTGTTTTATAGCAGAAAGTAAAAATATTGTTTTTTTTTCAAAATTGTTTGGCCTTTTTTTTTTTTGGTTAACAAATGCTTTAAAGTAACGCAATGCCGTATAGCAAAAAAATGGCCTGGTCATGAAGGGGGGTAGATCTTCCGGTCAAGTCAAGTTGTCAAGTGGTTAGTTTGCGTTTTTTATGAGTGCCTTGAGCTCATTTTTTTGATATGTTTTAAAAAAAAAAGTAATATTTAATATTTTTATAATACAATGTTATTTTTTTTCTGGTTTTAAAAAATGAGATTGGTAAGACTGCGCTGTTTACAGCTGCAACCATCGAGCTTGTAATTGTTGCAGGACCTTTGGGACAGCAACCAGGAGGAATTCATCATCTCATTAACGGTTTCTGTGCCGAGTTCCTTCATGTGTCTCTTCTGGGCTCCAGCTACACACCAAAGCTCCCAGATGGCCACATTTCCCGTTCTTGCACTGATGCATCCTCAGATTTCTGACACTATGAAGCAAATGTAACAGGCATCACAGTGGAAGTGAGCAATGACGTAATGGAGTCCTCTAACAAAGACTGGGATTTCATTATCAACAAAGGCAAAATGAATATCTATTGGATGATTAGTAGAATTACAAGCAGGAACTCCTCACTCCCCTGCAGCCTGCGAGGATACCAATCACTTCCAGGTATGGAGGAGCAGATGACCTGCTCCCCTGTGATGAGTCCTGGGCCTAACCGCCAATGGCTAAGGTTACTATTCATCCCCATTTCCTAGGGACAGTCCTCCTTGTGAAGGGTCTGTCCCTGGCATGGTTCCCCGGAGTCGAGCACCGTAGAGTGCAGGCTCCAACACGAGTCACATTGTCAAGTGTCAATCCAAAATGCCACCGCTGGAGAGGCCTCTGAGTTCCACGTTGCTGCACACACGTTGGGTGCTTCAGAGGCACCATTTTGGAGTGGATTGTTTATTTTAATGCTGCCTGGCTCCTGGGGACAGTGCTGGGGATGACTGGGAAAGAGAAAAGGGAGGGCGATGAATGAAATCTTTAGCAGGTCATGGGGAAAACCAAGGGGCAATCACTAGGCCAAAGGATGAGGCATTATCTATTTGAAATGCACTGCAGCTGCATTTATTACCCTGCAATCTCTGAGTTAGTTGCCCAAGGGGCGTGCTAGGGACACCCCCACTTAACAAAAGCCATGTCATTTTATTATTTAAGTGCGGAAGCAAGGTTCAGTCTTGTTGGCTCTGAGGAAAGTCCTTTGAAATGCATTAGCCTGTTGGATCTCCAGTTGTCCTATTGCGTGAGATGATGTATCGCGGACTGGAAGTTGCTGTTATTGTATATGACAAGCTTGGATGTATTTGTCAGCATGTGAGTATAAAACTTATCATCTTTTTACGAAATAAAGGTACATTATGAAGATAATGCACTAGGCCGCTGCGCCTTCTGTTTTGTTTTGTGGTTTCTGAGTGACTTGATCCTGACCTGACCCCAGTCTCCAAGAATGACTTACTCCGGACCCCTGAACTCTGTGGGTTGCTTAATCCTGACCCCTGAACTCTGGGCATTACTTCCTTCTGACCCCTGAACTCTGTGGGTTTCCTAATCCTGACCCCTAAACTCTGGGCATTACTTACTCCTGACCCCTGAACTCTGTGGGTTGCCTAATCCTGATCCCTGGGCATTACTGACTCCTGACCCCTGAAATCTGTGGGCTGCCTAATCCTTATCCCTGATCTCTGGGCATTACTGACTCCTGACCCCTGAACTTTGTGGGTTGCCTTAACCTAATCCCTGATCTCTGGGCATTACTGACAACCTGACCCCTGAACTCTGTGGGTTGCCTAATCCTGATCCCTAAGCATTACTTACTCCTGACCCCTGATTGCTGTGGGTTGCTTAATCCTGATCCCTGGGTATTACTGACTCCTGACCCCTGAACTTTGTGGGTTGCATAATCCTGACCCCTGATCTCTGGGCATTACTTACTTCTGACCCCTGAACTCTGAGGGTTGCTTAAAGCGGAGGTCCGCCCACCGATGTAAAAATTAAAAGCCAGCAGCTACACATACTGCAGCTGCTGGCTTTTAATAATAGGACACTTACCTGTCCTGGAGTCCAGCGAAGTCAGCACCACGGCTGATGTTTCTATTAGCTGTCGGGTGCATGCCGTCACCATTGCCGGTAGGGGAACCCGGTAGTATAGCCTTACGGCTTCACCCTGGGAACCCTACTTGACATGCACGAGGCTCCACTCCTCTCTCCTACTGGCCCGGCGACAGTGGAAGGAGGAGGGAGCCGAGCGGTGACGTCAATATCCGCGGCTGTGGCTCCCGGAAGTGGGAACAGGATACCTTTCAAAGACAGTAATCCTGTCCCCCTCTCCCCCCCGAAAGGTGCCAAATGTGGCACCGGAGGGGGGGGGGGATAACGGAAGTTCCACTTTTGGGTGGAACTCCGTTTTAATCCCGACCCTTGAGCTCTGTGTGTTACCTACTCCTGACCCCTGCACTCTGTACATTACTCAGTCCTGAGCTTATAGTCAATTGATAATGCCATAGTGAGTGTTAGGCTTCATTCAGACATGCAACTGGGGGTGGATGGAGGGGGACGCAGCTGAGCAGCGTTTTTGCCACCCATCCAACTGCCCCCCCCCCCCCCCCCCTTAGGTTGCAAAAGGCAGTGGATGGGGGTGATTACATGTGGTGGTCACCATGTTTCGCTGGGGAGGACTGGGCTGAGGGATATTTTGGGGTGGTGGCCCCGAGTGCAGATACATCACCATTCAGGCATTGATCAGACTAGGTTCTGGAGTGAGTGACACATGCTCAGTGCTACAAAGCCATTTGCTCCCTGTTCAGACCCATGATCACAGCCTCTGGGAAGGGAACCTTCCAGCACCAACTTGATTTGCGGTTCTGAGACCTCATGTGACTCAATGGCAAGAACCACAAAGGAAGACGATTCCTGACAAGGTGTGTCACAGTAAACTCTGTCCATTGGGAATACTTATCTTCCATAGCTGACCAAGCACTCTGTGCCACCATTGCACACTCTATATAGAACAATGTCCCTATCCACCAAAAACATGACACTGTCATGGAAGGGCTACTTGGTTGCATTTGCTCCCCTCCTCCCCCAGCTTGAAGGTTCCCAGTCCTCTCCATGGTGCCTTTTAGTGGAAAATGTAGAGGAACTAGAATTTACGACACCTATCTTTATGAAATGACAATGTGACAAAGTGTAGGTTTCTGTATGACTGGTAAACCATTAGATGAGTCCTCGGACTGTGAACTTCAGCTATCTGAGGTATTTCACTATATCAGTAATAGTGGCAGGAGATATACATGGTTGTAAAGTTTCATATCTCCACCGCGGTGACTCCCACTCACAAACTGATGGCCAACCCTCAACCTGATTTCCTTATCTAAAATCGTTGACAGCTAAAAATTGTTCGCCATGGACAGGGTAAAATGCCCATATTGCTTAGCGCACAAAAGTATGAAAAAGTAAATTTTTTTTGTAAAAAACAAATTAGGAATTTAAAATTTACCACTAGGCCATGACGTGAATGCAAAGTGGAGGGGAGAGGTGGGGTAGTGATGTCACGCTCTTCACTATACTCCAGTACACTTGGACCATGTGCACAGAGAGAAAGGCACAATGACAGCTGTTGCCAAGATGCAAAAAAATGATAAAAAGTTTAACAATTTTATTAACAAAATTTTGATCTTATCTTTCAAATCCTTTTCTTGGTGTACAAATCAAAGGACAGTATTCTGGAACCCAAAGGTTATGCAGCTGCTGTCAGGAAAAGGGACACAGTCCAGCATGACCTGTAAGGAGATCACCGTACAATTCTTCCTACTCCGAACATGCCTCAGTTTTGTAGCAAGCAATAATAGGACATTGGCATAAGAAACAAAGGGGAGGGACATGTATCCTGTAAGGTAATCAAAGGAAAGTATTTTACAGATAAGCCAAAAATCCTATTTTCTCGTACATCACAGGACACTGTATGGTATTCTGGAACCAATAGGACTTCCAAAAGAAGTCCAACTGAGGGGTAGACAACACACAAAACAAATTACTAACAGGTCTATGAAAAGAAAAAAACGACAAAAGAGCAGATAGGGCCCAACAGCTTACAGGGCTGTCTGAAGAACCTTACAACTAAAGTCGGCTTCCGGTAAAACTTAAAGGGTAACTCCACTTTCAGGGGTAGGGGAATAGCAAATAAAGAAAAAATAATATAGCGCAAAAAATTGCGACACTAATCACATTGTAATTGAATGTTATTAAAAATTACCTTTTCTTTTCCATCTGCAGCTCTGTCATTTTCTGAGAATGCATTGCAATATGGCTACCTGGGGTTGTTCTGTACACAGAGTGTGCACTGATCACTCCCCAGAAACATAATTCCCTGCTTGTGTGATTGGCTCACCAATTTTCCCAGCATTCTGCACTAAGATACAAGTCAGATTTCAGGCATCCCCTGCAACAAAAATGTCATTTTTGGAGAGATACTTTCAATAGAAACGCGTCTAAAGGGATGCAGGCCCAGCAGATTTCCTCATTAGTGCCCTGCTGCTGCCACACCTGACAGTTAATTATGAAACCACTCCCATTAGGCTACTTTCACACTGGGGAGGGCAGGCGCTATTTTTAGCACCAATTTACCGTTGTTTTAGCGGTGCTATTCGGCTGATAGTGGGGTGGTTTTAACCCCCGCTAGCGGCCGAAAAAGGGTTAAAACCACCCACAAAGTGTTTACCGGTGGTTTGGCGGCGCTGCCCCATTGTTTTCAATGGGCAGGGGCGCTTTAGAAGCGGTGTATACACCTCCCCTACAGCGCTGCAAAGATGCGGCTTGCAGGATTTTTTTTACCGTCCTGCAAGCGTACCGCTCCAATGTGAAAGCCCTCGGACTTTCATGCAGGAGAGACAGGAGAGGCTCTTTACAGGCGCTATGCGGGTGCTATTTTTAGCGCTGTAGCACCTGTAAAGCGCCTCAATGTGAAAGTAGCCTTATCCCGCGTACACACGACCAGACTTTTTGTCATCAAAGGTTCGACGGAACTAATCCGTTAGACATTCCGATTGTGTGTGGGCTTCATCGGACCTTTTCTGTCGAAAAATCTGACGGACTTTAGAAATAGAACATGTTTCAAATCTTTCCGACGGACTCGAGTCCTATCGAAAAATACGTTCTTCTGTATGCTAGTCCGACGGACCAAAAACTACGCTAGGGCAGCTATTGGTTACTAGCTATGAACTTCCTTATTCTAGTCCGGTCGTACGTCATCGCGTTCGAATTAGTCGGACTTTGGTGTGATCGTGTGTAGGCAAGTCCATTTTGTTGGAACTCCGTAGGAACTCAGTCGAAAAGTCCTTTGGTGTTGAGTCCGACGAAAAGTCCGGTCCTGTGTACGTGGCATTAGACCCACTCAGAACAGAGGCAGAGACAAACACACAGGGATTTCTTCAGAATAACAAAAGTTAGGAATCTGCAACAAAGTTTTATTGCAATGTACATAGATTACCCAGAGGGGAATGTTTTTCTCTTAACAAAAGTGGAGTTACACTTTAAGTGAACTGTAGAACAGGTAGAAGCCTTGCAAATCTAAGAAACTGAAGCCATATGCTGCAAGGACCAGAAAGCCCTAGCACAGTGGTTCTCAACCTTGGGGTCGAATGACGATTTGCCAGGGGTCACTGACTCCTGGGCTGTTCCTAAAGCCTGCACCACTCTCCCAGCCTTTTTGCGGCCGCCCATTCAGTTCACAGTATGGCCGGGGGGCAGAGACTAGTGGTCAGCTGACTGGTGAGGAATGTGAAGTGGGAAGGGCTGCAGGAGACCCTATCTCCTGATTTCAGCATAGGTGTCACTGCTGCGAGACACCATAAAGTCGGAGACACAGTGAAGCCAGAGACACAGTGAGTAACACTTGTGATTAAAGTTGCCATTAAAAGTCCTCACTACAGTTCTCAGATCAGTAGATGACCTCCATCAAGAGCACCTAAGTTGGCTGGTCAGAACTTCCCGCACTGCCACATATCCCAGCACTAAGGAGTAAAAGAAGGAATAAAAATAGGGAATCCATGGAAGGGAGAGGAAAAGAGGGGGAGGAAAAAATAAAAAGCGAGAGAAAGAATAAGAGAAAGAACAAGAAAGACGGCTAGAGAGAGGGATGGGGGAAAAAAAACAAGAAATTAGGATAAAGAGAGATACAAGGAGAGAAAGGAGAACAAAGAGAAAGAGTGGTACATCCTAAAATGTACCATAAGGGGTTTTAATACTGTAAGAGTGGAAGGGACTCATGGAGCGTTAAATATCCGTGGGTTAGGGGAGCAAATTACTTGTCTTGCCTTGGGTGGTGACAACCCAAGCTACGAAAATAATTTTACTGTTAGAGGTCCTCACAACTTGGGAGATTTTATCAAGGGGTCACGGCACTAGAAAGGTTGAGAACCACTGCCCTAGCAGATCTAGTGGAGGAAATCTTGAACAGAAAAGGGGGAACCTTGCCCTTGAGGTCATAGGCTTGGATAATGAGTTGTTGAACACACCTCACATAACTGGAACCAGAAGTCAGCTGATCCATGAGGTGACCCTCAGGAATGACATACAGGGAGCCGTACTGACAAAAAAAGCAGCTCTAGCTAAGAGATAAACCTGAACAGCGTGTATCAAATCGAAACAATTGGGGGAAATGTTGAGATGTTTTGGTGTAGGACATAGAGTTGGTAAGAGAATGTCCTGGTTAAAGTGGAAGAAAAAAAAGAACACCTTTGGAAGGAAGACCTCAAAACAAGCCTATCCTTGTGTAATTCAAGAAAGGGTTCTTTACGGGTCTGTGCCCCCAACTCAGAAATTTACCTTGCAGAAGTGATAGCAATGAGGAAGCAACCTTGCAAGTAAAAGTAGACAGAGGAATATCCCTAATAGGTTTAAAGGGCAGTCTCTGAAGAACTGACAAGAGTAGGTTAAGAGCTCATGTCACTGGGGAGTGTACAGGAGGAACAACGCGAGTGACAACCCGTGCAAAAGCGTTCACTAAGGAGTGAGAGGCAAGCAGTCTCTGAAATCAAACCACTAAGGCTGAGATATAACCTAATGGTACTCAAGGCCAATGTATGGTTTACTTCCTGGGATGGAATTTTCTAGACTTGCACTAAGCAAAGGCTGCCTTCCAAAGTGTGATAGTAGATGGTGGTAGACTTCTCTTTAGAGAAGATGATGTAATAGCCCTTGAAGTGGTTCTAAAGGCTGAAGGTTTTTCACCTTCATGCATTCCATGCATGAAGGTAAAAAGGCTGCTGTGTGCAGTTGCCTCCCTCCAGCCCCCTGATCCTTACCTGAGCTCCCTCTGATCCAGCGATGTTCACAAAAGCCTCCGCTGTCCCGGGACACTCCCTTCTCATTGTCTGAGAGAGCAGCGGGAGCCCTTTGGCTCTTATTGTTGTCAAGCACAGCCAGTGAACCAATGAGGAGAGGGGGGGGGCGAGCCATGGCTCTATATGTCTTATGGACGCATAGAGCAGAGGCCCAGGAGCGAGCATGTAGCAGTGCCCCCCTGGGCAAGCGGCTTTCTCTGGGGGCACTACTCGAGGGGGAGAAGCCAGGAGCACCAGCGGGGAACCCGAAAAGAAGAGGACCGGAGATGCTCTTTTCAAAACCACTGCACACAGCAAGTAAGTATAGCATGTTTGTTATTTTTTTTATTATTTATGTAGCAAAGTCCCGGGGCCTCTGAAGCCTAATGGTGACCCCCAGAGTTAGGGAAAGCTGACATCCTTCAGTGTAGAGTGGGTTACAAGGCATGGTGGGTGTATTGCAAGATTAAATGGTGGGCGCCAGACACTTTTTTAAAGCAAAGAGCAAAGATTTATGGTCTCGTAAACAGAACTGTGGGAGAGAGGGTTAGGGCCAGGACACCCTTAGGTAAATGCAATGTTAATTGGCAGACTCCGAGACTTCTATAGGTAGACAGCTATACAGGTGAAGGCCTCCAGCCGGACACCATTTCTGTATAGGTAGAACCGCTGTCTCCTATGGTAACAATCTTGTAGCTGTTACTAATGGTAAAGGTATTCAACTATCTGCAACACAAACAGTTCTCTTTACCACACACTCACTCACTGTGGGTCTTCACTCAACGAGCTCCCAGTCTCTCTCACTAGACTTCAGATCCACTAGCCACTGGATCCCCTGAGCTCTTTCACTGTAGCACTCTTCTAGTATCTTCCTCAAGCGTCACCCCCGCTTCACTGCTGGGTCCCTGGCTTGGCACTCACAGATACTCCTCAAGCTTCACCCCTCCTGATACGTTAGGTCCCTGGCTTGGCACTCCACAAGCATCACCTCTGCTGTCCCGCTGGGTCCCTGACTTGGCACTTGCTGATGCTTTCCCACTTCTTCACCATCCCCGGCTGGCGTGAAGCCTGCTCTGGTACTGGCCTCAGCTTACTCACAATGGTCTCCGGTAGCAAGATGGATGGTCCCTTTGTGGCGACAGCTTCCCCTCTACCCCCGACCACGACTGGTGCCCCTGACCGGCGGCACCATTACTTCTGGCTGGACTACAAGCCTGCAGTCCCAACCCTGCATTACTTCTGGATAGGCTCTCAGCTAGCCTAGCAGCCAGATGTCCCCGTCATAGGTCTTAGGTTTCTGGCCTAGCAGCCCAGGGCAATACGACACACGTCCACCCAGACAGCCATCCAGATGGCACCAAACCCCAATCACCTGACTCCACCCAAATAAATAGGTTCCCCCAGCAGGCCAGCTACCCAAGAAAATCCATGCCCATTGTCTGAGACACCCCCTTCATTCCTAATCTGTCCTTGAAATGCCCTTGTCTTATCTAATGTCACCAGATACCCGGCCATCTAGTGACAGAAGAGAGAAGTGTAGCAATTCCAGAATTAGGAAATCAATTGACCTCCTAACAATTGGCCAAGGCAACTATCGCTTGGCAAATAAAGTTAATAGCAACCCTGCCTAAACATCAAGGTGCTACATTTAATACCACTTTAAGAGAGTAGATATGACCAAATTCTATAGGCGCCTGTCCCTGAGAACTTGGACTTCAACAGCCATACCATTGAAGCCAGAAACTGATATGAAAAGTAGTAAACCAGCCCCTGGAACAGAAGATCTGAATTATCCAGGAGGGCCCACTAAGAATCTGCCAGGAGCTTGGAGAGGTCCGAATACTATGTCCTTCTGGGTCAGTTCAGTCCAATGAGGCTCACTGGAATACCTTCTATCTTGATCCTGTGGAAGAGGCAAGAAAGGCGCATCCACTGCAAAGACCTGAAGATATCTGGTCCTGGTGGCAAATCTGTCCAGTTTGTTGTTGAACCCAGAAGCCAGGAAGCGTGCTGCATGCTGGCAGAATGTTGAGTTGCAACGGTCTGAAGTGAAAACTGGAATTACCTTGAAGGAGGATATAACCTTGAACTCTAATAGGGCGTACACACGGTCGGACTTTGTTCGGACATTCCGACAACAAAATCCTAGGATTTTTTCTGACGGATGTTGGCTCAAACTTGTCTTGCATACACACGGTCACATAAAGTTGTCGGAAAATCCGATCGCTCTGAACGCGGTGACGTAAAACACGTACGTCGGGACTATAAACGGGGCAGTGGCCAATAGCTTTCATCTCTTTATTTATTCTGAGCATGCGTGGCACTTTGTCCGTCGGATTTGTGTACACACGATCGGAATTTCCGACAACCGATTTTGTTGTCGGAAAATTTTATCTCCTGCTCTCCAACTTTGTGTGTCGGAAAATCCGATGGAAAATGTCCGATGGAGCCCACACACGGTCGGAATTTCCGACAACACGCTCCGATCGGACATTTTCCATCGGAAAATCCGACCGTGTGTACGGGGCATAATGATTGGGCGACTCTTGGACTGTAGGGTTGGAACATGAACATATTGGAGTTTGCACCAGGAAAGGAAGACTGGACAGGGCCATATCAAAACTTAGGCCAAAATGGTCCAGCACTGATTTCTCGAGATTTAGGATTGATCTGAATCTCTGCAGGGTCTACACTGTCTGCTGAACATTTGTAGTCAACTGGTCCCTTAGCAGGAGACAATCCAAATATGCCAAAATTGGGATAACCGAAGCATGAAGCAAAGCAAGAACAGGGGCTAGCATCTTGGTGAAGACCCAATGGTGCAGTTGACAGGCCAAAGGGAAGGGCACCAAATTGGTAATGTTGTGTGCCCACAACAAAATGCAAGTAGAGTCGATTTGTTGAAAGATGAGGATATGATGAGGATATAGAAGGTTTCTAGAAGGTTTCTCGGGTAGCAATGACTTAATGTGTGGATTCCATATGGATCCCCTAAACTCAAAAGAATATGTTGATAATCTTTAGATCCAAAGGGATAAAAATGCCTCCTTTTTCCTGGGAGATTGTAAACAGGTTTGAATAGAAACCGTGGAACTTTTAAATTCTGGGACAATAGCTATGACCTCTTGAGAGAGGAGCTAGAAAGCAGCGTGAAGGCCCATCTGCCTTTGTCTCCAGCTATAACTGGCCTTTGCAGCAAGGAGCACATGGCAGGGCAAAGGCAAGGAAAACTCCCAGCTCAACTTACCAACCAGCTTGCAACCAACCAAATTATCTTGTCTTTAAAGTTTTGAGAGCCTCCATAGTAGAAGCACATGCATAATAATGGATAGATAGAAGGCAGGTAAGCCTGGAGGGAGCCAACCCTTCCTTAAAGGCACAAGGGTGCACTGGACACCCAGCATATAGCACAATGGCAGCAAAGGTGTCTAGTGCATCCCCTTACCAATATTAGAACAGTACAAACAATTGGCCACGGCTCTCACCTATAACTGGCCTTCGCAGCAAGGTGCACATGGAAGAGCGACGCATGTCAAACAAAACCAAACAAAATTCCCAACTCAACTTACCAACCAGCCTGCAACTAACCAAATTATCCTGTCTAACAGTTTGCGTTACAATCAGGGGTTTAGTTTAGTCCATTAGTATGCATGTGCTTCTACTATGGAGGCTCTCAAAAATGTATAGAGTTAGGACTGCAGATAATACTGGGGTGCCGTGAAGTGGCACTGCAGCTTACACATGTATTTGCAAATGTGTGCTAACTAAACCCCTGTTTTTAATGCAAGCTGTTAGACAGGATAATTCTGCACAAGTATCTGAAATTTCCTGAGCCAATATTGCAACAAAGACTAACTGATGTCCCTCCACTTTGGAAAGTGGAGATGCTCCCTTACTAAGAGAGAGAGCTTAGCAAGTTTGGGGGTCTAGGCCTTACGGTGGGAGTTCCAGGCTTGGACCTGGACCCAGAGGCCTGAGAAAAACAAAAAAACTCTTTCTTGCCTCAGAACAGAAGATTTACCTACTGGAGTTTTTACCTTCTTTTTCTGGGGCAAAAGCATACTAACCCCCACGACCCCCTTGACTTCCTTGACCTAGGTGACCAAGGATTTACCAAAATGGCATTTCCCGTCAAAGAGTATCCACAAGTGACAGTTCTTGCATGGAAACTATGCAGACCAATATTTGAGACAAAGCATCCTCATATGTACCGAAAATTGACTCATCCTGGATACTTGGCAAAGTGTATCCACTACCAGAGATATGCAATTGGCATACCTCCAGCTACAACTACAAGTCCCATCATGCCTCTGCCTCTGGGTGTCATGCTTGTGGCTGTCAGAGTCTTGCTATGCCTCATGGGACTTGTAGTTCTGCAACAGCTGGAGGTCCGCTAATTGCATATCCCTGCACTAGACCATCAACGCAATAGCGCAGGGGCCCAGGCAAGAGCTCCAATTGTTGGAGGACAGAAGGATCTGTTAGCATGTATCCAGGGTCTGAGCTATATTGTTGGACCAGACAGCTAACAGACCTATCTTCAATAGGAACCATTAAGGTTTTGTTAAGACAGGAAATGGCTGGGTCTATGACTGGGAGAGCCAACTTCCTTGGTAACTCTTCCTTAATAGGATTTTGCTAAGCAAACCACTTAGGAGGGCAAAGAACTTTTCAGGATTAGGCCAGTCACTATAGTACAGGCTGTAAAAGCAAGTGTACAGCATTAGCAGTCCAAGGCATTTTTAGAAGCAACCTGCATCACCAAGGCTGGTGACTTTTGGCAAGACTGACGCAGGTTGCTCTAGGTCAATGCTTGTGTGCACTGCGTCAGTGAAGATCGCGATAATATCCTTACGTTTGGAAGATAAATAAGGGGACTGAGCTTCTTAATTGAAGGCGTCCTCCAAACCAAACAAGGTACCATCCTCATCCTCCTCTTCAGGAACAAAGGAGTAGTCAAGAGAAGGAGCAGAGATGGACTCTGGAGATGGAGAGGATATGGGGGGGGGGGGGGGGGGATCGCCTGCTTTCACTAGGGTCTGAGGTCTCCAGTAGGGCTGAAAGTTCTCCCATGAATCCAGACATTGTGGCAGAAAATAACAAGGCATTGCATCACGTGCCTAGCTGAGCACCTAATGAAGAGTTCAGCGCCCAAAGGACAAATTACAGGTCAGCCCTACATCTGCAACTTCATGTGTTTTTGAAAATTTCTGTCCATTTTTCAGTTTATAATTAAAAAGATGGTGGGGAATTTATTGAAGCAGTGTGCCAACTAAAAGCCCTATATGTTTTTAGAAGTTTTAAAAACGACTTAGGTATGCTATTAAGTCAGCAGTACTGTCAGTATAATAACCAATGAAGACCAATGCCCTGTACACACGATAGGATTTTCCGACAACAAAATCCATGTTTTTTTTCCGACGGATGTTGTCTCAAACTTGTCTTGCATACACATGGTCGCACAAATGTTGTCGGAAATTCCGAACGTCTGGAACGCGGTGACGTACAACACGTACGACGAGCTGAGAAAAATGAAGTTCAATAGCCAGCGCTGCTCTTCTGCTTGATTCTGATTTTGTGCATCGGAATTGTGTACACACGATCGGAATTTCCAACAAAGGATTTTGTTGTCGGAAAATTTGAGAACCAGCTCTCAAATTTTGTGTGACGGAAATTACCATGGAAAATGTGTGATGGAGCCTACACACGGACGGAATTTCCGACAACAAGCTCCTATCACACATTTTCCATAGGAAAATCCTATCGTGTGTGCAGGGCATAACACTGCTAAATTTAGTCTGCAGTTATAGGCTTCAATGACCTCTGGTCATGAAATAGTTCACTAAGTATTGATGGAAGGATAAGGATGACAGCACTGCAGCTTGTAAGTTTAAATTGAGTCATCCTGTAAAGTTCCCTCTAATACTGGGAGTTACCTATGGGGTGGTTGTTATGTAGTCCAAGTTTCTATACAGTATACACTTGGTGTAATGGCGGCATTGCCGCTACACTACGGCTGATGAAAACTTCTCCAGGCTCAGATCACTGAGTCATAAAAGCCAGGTCAATTGATGAGTATCTGGGAAAATATTAACCACATTGCATCCTATTACCCTGACAATTTATGATCTTGTTATCTGACATTACAAATACAGCTGTAACCTATGGACTGAAAGTCTGCAAATAGTATGAAAGCCCCACCCTTTCCCGACCAGGCACAGCCAGGCCGGCTAACCTGCACAATATGGTCACCCAATGGCTAACCCAGGGCACATTGTGTTATCGTCACTACTAGTATTTGGTGATAGCTTTTTGATCTGATGACTTGTGCTAAGCCAAAACTTTTCTATTAGGTTTGGACAGAGTTGGGAAGATTTAGAACTTCTGACGGGTCTTACTGCTACCCAAGGATCCCCTGGAAAGATGTATCCCCTCTTCCTGTCCTGCTGACAACAGTTGTCTATGTTGCTTTGGGAAAGTAATAGCTGCCCGACTGCATTTGCCAAGAAAGTGCTGTTACAGACAGGATCTCCAGGTAATAAACTGCAATAGATTTACATTAATCAGGCTAGGAGCCCAACTGAACGCACAGTTTAAAGCGGAACTACACTGCATCTGAGCACCATGAACCAAAAATGCTACTTAATTCATTTTTAATATTCAGAGCAGACGTACCCATCCATCCATGTCTCCATGTTTTATTTTGTTGAGAAATAATTTTAAAAAACATCCCCTTAGCTCACATGTCAAACACAAGGCCCGCGGGCTGAATCCGGCCCGCCGGCCTGATTCATGTGGCCCTCGCATCTCTCCTGCAGCTGCAGCACCACCCTTGTCTCCACCTTCACCTTGTCTCAGCAGTTGGCAGCAGATAGGAGCATAGAGCTCCTCCACCAGATCCTGTGCTTCTCCATGCAGCTATGGAGAGGCTCGTCTCTGCCTGCCCCCCGTCTCAGTAGTTGGCAGCAGAGAGAAGGACAGAACTCGTCCTACAGATCTTGCACCTCTCTGCGCAGCTGCAGCATCCCCTCATCTCCGTCTCGAGTAGTTGGCAGCAGAGAGAAGGACAGAACTCGTCCTACAGATCTTGCACCTCTCTGTGCAGCTGCAGCATCCCCTCATCTCCGCCTCCCCTGATCTCACAATTCAGCAGACTCTGGCAGCTGACTCTAGCCTTCCTCTGGTCCTCCTCCAGATCCTGCAATTCTGCTTCCCAGCTCTGCCCCCCCAGCTTCTTCCTGGCAGCAGCACAAGGTAAAGGTGGTGCACTGTAATGTAAGGGAGGGTGGGGGACTCTTGACTTCTGATGGTGGGGGGGCTCTCAACATCTGATCATCTGATGTGGGGGGGTGGGGGTTGCTCTGGACATCTAGTCTTACAGATACAATCATCCCTTTGAAGGCATAACGGCCGGATATGAAATTGAGTATGACACCCCCGCCCTAACATTACTGGCTCTGGCCATCTTAAGTAAGGGCAGATGATTCATGTAACATTTACTTCCTGGAATCCATCTGTCCTTAGCTCAAGCATGCGGGCAGGGGGATGTGCTTAGTTGGAGAAAAAAAAAACACCCCCCCCGAAGACTCCTGGGATGTATGACATCATTTTCCTCGGCCTGGAAATCAGGAAGTAATGGAAGAAATGTAAATAAAAAGTTTAAAAGTAGTTATAATATACTTTCCTATCTATTTACTAGCAGCATAGGGATTAAAAACAGTCAATGTTGATTAAGAGAGTGAAGTTCTGCTTTAAATCAATCAGTTAAATATATTACAGGTATTGAACAAAAGGTATTCCCTTTAGCCACAGCATGAGTGTAAAAGACTCTTCCCTGCCATCAGCTGCAGAAAGAGAACCTTGCTGTCTATGAGGACCGATTATCCCCCTCCAACAGTCCTACATCTGATCCGCACCTCCTGCACACAAACATCCCCATTTCTGGTAGTAGAGCCCTAAACTGCCCGCGGTGTTTGTATGACTCCCAACTGTCCCTGATTTCGAGGGACTGTCCCTGATTTGGAGTAATGTCCCTCTGTCCCTCTTTCCCCCTCATTTGTCCCTCATTTTGGTCTGATCTATATAGTTGTATATAAAATGCACTTTTTATCTTTCAAAAAGTGTTTCCCAGCGCTAAACCTTTCATCCGATTTCTAAATTGCTGCATTTGTAAATTCCAAAAGCCAATATAAAGGAATAGTAGAGGTAAAATAAAACACTTGTGGGTTTAAAGTGATTGTAAACCTTTGTGGTTTTTTTTTTCTTAATAACAAACATCGTTTTTGCACAGAGTGGTCCCGATCATCCTCTTCTGGGGTCCCTCGGCGACTCTCGCGGCTCCTTCTCCCATCACATAACCCCCTAGGAGAAGCGCTCTCCCGGGGGGTTACCTTGCGGGCGCGCACCGAGTCCAGCATTTACGTCCATAGACACGAATGCCGGACTCGGCCCCCCCCCCCGCGCCAGCGTCATTGGATGTGATTGATAGCAGCGGGAGCCAATGGCTGCGCTTCCATCAATCTATCCAATGAAGAGTCGGGACCCCGTGCAGAGAGGGAGAGTGCGTCTCCACCAAGGGAAATACGGGGCTCAGGTAAGTAAAACGGAGGGGGGGGGGGCTGGTCACTGCCAGAAGTTTTTTCACCTTAATGCATAGGATGACACAAGGGTTTACGACCCCTTTAACAAATATTTTTTTTTTGCATATTTCTCCTTTAAGGGGGCGTGGCAGGGGGTGTGTCCTATGCCTACATACTTTTGCTGATAGGTGTCCCTCGTTCCCATCTCAAAAAGTTGGGAGGTGTGGTGTTTGTGTGCTGTGCATGCCCAGATGTGTCACAAACACGTGTCTGTTAACAGGAGGACCATCTTAATAGCATCATGGGCCCCTGGGCAAATTAATGCACTGAGACCTCTACCAGCCTGCCCCAATTTCTGAACCTACGCTTAAGAATTAAAGTATAAATTGTTAATAGAATTAAACATATATTTATTAGTACTTTCAATAAAATCCAATTTTAACCATAAGAAAACATGCCATAAATCAAAGACTAATCAACACAAAGAAAAGCGGGGGGGAGGGGGGGGGTAATGAAGAGCACTGTACAGCCGGAATCAGGGGGGCACAATACTGGGATCAGGAGGGCACAGTACAGCTTCTGGGACGCTGTCCGAGACATGGCCATCCCGGGACAGCTTAGTAAAAAACGTGACTATGCCGGCAAATCCGGGGCGGTTGGCAAGAATAATGTATTGTGATAATCATTATCACGGGGCCCCCATGTTAATGCCCAGGGGTACCCATGCATTACGACAACCTCATCTGTTAACATACTGCCTCCTGGGATAGGTATGACTAAGCCATCCCAAGAGGCAGTAGGGCCCGGCCTAGGCCAGAAAACAGGAAGTGCTTCTTTGCAGCATGAAAATCAAAAGGTACTGATTATAATGCATTTTTTTGTTTGTGTAAGAGGGAGGAACACATTTTTTTTTTCCTTAGTTCCATACTTTAACCACTTCAGCCTCAGAAGGATTTGCCCCCTTAATGACCAGGCCATTTTTTGCGATACGGCACTGCGTTGTTTAAACTGACGGTCGTGCGACATTGTACGCAAACAAAATTGACGTCCTTTTTTCCCCACAAATAGAGCTTTCTTTTGGTGGTATTTGATCACCTCTGCGGTTTTTATTTTTTGCGCTATAAAGAAAAAAGAGTGAAATTTTTAAAAATAAACAATATTTTTTTACTTTTTGCTATAATAAATATCCCCAAAATGATAAAAACAAAAACAAATGTATTCATCAGTTTAGGCCAATATGTATTGGTATACATATTTTTGGTAAAAAAAAAATCACAATAAGCTTATATTGATTGGTTTGCGCAAAAGTTATAGCATCTACAAAATAAGGGATAGATTTATGGCATTTTTATTATTATTTTTTTTTACTAGTAATGGCGGCGGACAGATCGGACACTTTTGACACTTTTTTGGGACCAGTGACATTTTTACAGCGATCAGAGCTAAAAACAGCCACTGATTACTGTATAAATAACACTGGCAGAGAAGGGGTTAACACTAGGGGGCGATCAAGGGGTTAAATGTGTCCTAGGCAGGTGTTTCTGTAGGGGGAGGGGACTGACTGGGAATAGAGAGAGATCGCTGTTCCTGATCACTAGGAACAGCAGATTTTTCTCCTCTCCCTGACAGAACGGGGGATCTGCCTATTTACATTGACAGATCCCCCGTTCTCTCTCTCTCTCAGGAGCGATCGCGGGTACCCGGCGGACATCGCGGCTGCCGGGCACGTGCATCAGCTCCTACGTCACGCGCCTGCTAAGGCTATTTAAAGGGCCTACGTACAGCTACGGCCACATGGCAAAACCCTGCAGTGCATACAGGTGAATGAACTGTCACTATGGGATTAATTTACTAAAACTGGAGAGTGCAAAATCTGGTGCAGCTGTGCATGGTAGCCAATCAGCTTCCATGTTTTTTGTCAAAGTTCATTGAACCCCTTGGCGCCGACGTAACACAAATACACAGCCCCACTGCCCAGAGCTTTTTCTTCCATGGGGCTGCATATTTGTGTACCGCCCTTTGTTCTGGCAGATCGGTGCACAGCATGCTCCCAGCACAGTGACCGGGGTCTCACCAAGAGCCCCAGGCCCCTTTCTATCGACCAGGACCCGAAACGTCCGATTCCGGGTCACCTGATCGCTGTGATAGCCTCTGATTGGCTATCACAGTGATCAAAGTGCTGGAGATGGTACAGCGCTCCACTCTGACCAAGCTCATACAATGCCACACTGTATAAATACTATATGTGAAACCTAAATCGTGAACAACGACAAAATACAAAAATAATAAAAAATATATATAAATAAAAATATAAACTACAGTGAGGGAAAAAAAATATTCGATCCCTTGCTGATTTTGTACATTTGCCCACTGACAAGGAAATGATCAGTCTATAGTTTTAATGGTCGGTTTATTTTAACCGTGAGAAACAGAATAACAATGAAAATACCAGAAAACGCATTTCAAAAAGTTATAAATTGATTTGCATTTTAATGAGTGAAATAGGTATTTGACCCCTTCGCAAAACATGACTTAGTACTTGTTGACAATCACAGAGGTAAGACGTTTCTTGTAGTTGGCCACCAGGTTTGCACACATCTCAGGAGGGATTTTGTCCTCTTTGCAGATCCTCTCCAAGCCACTAAGGTTTCGAGGCCGAGGTTTGGTAACTTGAACCTTCAGCTCCCTCCACATATTTTCTATGTTGGAATTAAGGTCTGGAGACTGGCTAGGCCACTCCAGGACCTTAATGTGCTTCTTCTTGAGTCACTCCTTTGTTGCCTTGGCTGTGTGTTTTGGGTCATTGTCATGCTGGAATACCCATCAACGACCCATTTTCAATGCCCTGGTTGAGGGAAGGAGGTTCTCACATAAGATTTTACGGTATATGGCCCTGTCCATCGTCCCTTTGATGCGGTAAAGTTGTCTTGTCCCCTTAGCAGAAAAACACCCCCAAAGCATGTTGTTTCCACCTCAATGTTTGGCGGTGGGGATGGTTTGATGATTTGATGATTCTTGGGGTGATAGGTAGCTTTCCTCCTCTTCCAAACATGGCGAGTTGAGTTGATGCTAAAGATTTTGGTCGATTTTGGTCTCATCTGACCACAACACTTTCACCCAGTTCTCCTCTGAATCATTGAGATGTCCATTAGCAAACTTTAGACCGGCCTGTACATGTGCTTTCTTGAGCAGGGGGACCTTGCGGGCACTGCAGGATTTCATTCCTTCATGGCGTAGTGTGTTAGCAATTGTGTTCTTGGTGACTATGGTCCCAGCTGCCTTGAGATCATTGACAAGATTCTCTCGTGTAGTTCTGGGCTGATCCCTCACCGTTCTCATGATCATTGAAACTCCACAAGGTGAGATCTTGTATGGAGCCCCAGACTGAGGGAGATTGACAGTTATTTTGTGTTTCTTCCATTTGTGAATAATCGCACCAACTGTTGTCACCCTCTCACCAAGCTGCTTGGTGATGGTTTTGTAGCCCATTCCAGCCTTGTGTAGGTCTACAATCTTGTCCCTGATATCCTTGGACAGCTCTGTGGTCTTGGCCATGGTGGAGAGATTGGAATTTAATTCATTGATTGCTTCTGTTTACAGGTGTCTTTTATACAGGTAACAAGCTGAGATTAGGAGCACTCCCTTTAAGAGAGTGCTCCTAATCTCAGCTCGTTACCTGTATAGAAGACACCAGGGAGCCAGAAATCTTGCTTAATGATAGGGGATCAAATACTTATTCCACTCATTAAAATGCAAATCAATTTATAACTTGGGCGGTGTTCCGCCCAAAAAAATAAAATAAAAGCCAGCAGCTACACATACTGCAGCTGCTGGCTTTTAACAATAGGACACTTACCTGTCCTGGAGTCCAGAGATGTCGGCACCGCAGCTGATGTTTCCATCAGCCGTCGGGTGCTGCCTCCGCCTTTGCGGGTAAGGGTACCCGGCAGTGTAGCGTTACAGGCTTCAAGCCGGGAACCCTACTGCGCATGCCTGAGGCCCCCTTCCTCTCTCCTACTGGCCCGGCTACAGTTAGAGGAGGAGGGAGCCCCGTGGTGATGTCACGGGCCGTGGCCTGGACTCCCGGAAGTGGGAACAGGATACCTGTCATAGACAGGTATACTGTCCCCCCTCCCCCCGCGAAAGGTGCCAATTGTGGAACGGGAGGGGGAGAGGAGACAAATGAGCGGAAGTTCCACTTTTGGGTGGAACTCCGCTTTAAAGCAAAACAATAGCAATACATTGCAATATAACACCACTGCGATACCAGTGTCCGTGAATATAAAGTGCTGTGCATATTCATGGACACTGGTATCCCAGTAGTGTTATATTGCAATATATTACTATTAATCTCAGTGTCTAAAATGCCTAAAAAAGTATAAGATTTCCTATCATTTGAGCCCAGTCTTGCCACACAGAGTTAATCCAGCTCTGAGCAATCCTCTTTTATTGTTCAGTGAGATAAAACTTGACAAACAGAGAAAAACTTTGTCAAATCCTCCCCCTTGCTGTGAGTGACAGGTGATTTACATCTCTCGTGCACTAGCCTAAGACATGCATTATTTTTTAATGCCCTCCCACTCCTTTCTTCAGCAGCTCTGCAAGGATTGGCTGTTCCACACCTTAGCATGATTGGACATGCTGAAGTCATGTGGTTACTTTCCTGTCTTTTCACTGGATGTTAGACATCATAGCAGAAGTTCAGTGTAAGAAATACACAGGAGAAAATGTATATTGACAAGGGGAGTGTTGAGGTGGGCGGGGAGTCTATTGACATCACGACTCCGCCCACCGAGCTCCAGACAACAGACCCACCCACAGAATCTGCAGTTTTTCGGGTCTAATAACAGACAGAGGGGAGACATTTGACAGGTAAAGATACATGCAGGAGACATGTATATCCTTATAGATAACCCCTATGGCAGGAGTCTAGAAAGGATGACATTGGGTTTACTGTACATCCACTTTAAGGTGACGCTCACTTGGTGATTTTTATGCATATATATATTTTTTATTACTTTATGTATTTTGACTCATATTATGTGGTTCATGATTTAGGTTTCACATATAGTATTTATACAGTGTGGCATTGTATGAGCTAGGTCAGAGGGGAGCGCTGTACCATCTCTAGCACTTTCATACTTAAAGTGATTGTAAGGCTTTGTTTTTTGTTTTTTTTTTAAATAACAAACATATCATACTCAGGGGCGGAGTGATAACTCATATGGGGCCCCCGGGCAAAAGGAGATTATGGGGCCCCCAGGCAATCAGAGATTATGGGGCCACACAGTATACACACACACAGTATACAATCACACAGTATACACAGACAGATGTAAAAAAAAACACAGATTTATACATACTGTCCCTGGTTTTACTGAGGCTGGCAACCCTGATGGGGCCTCCTAGTGGCCCAGGGCCCTCGGGCAGTGCCCGAGTGGCTCTATGGTCAGTCCGCCCCTGATCATACTTACCTCCACTGTGCAGTTCGTTTTGCACAGAGTGGCTCTAATCCTCGACTTCTGGCGGCGCTGGTAGCCCCTCCCCGCATCGTATAACCCCCTAGGAGAAGTGCTCTCTCGGGGGGGGGGGGGGGTTACCTTGCGGGCGCGCTCCCAAGTCCAGCATTTGTGTCCATAGACACAGAATACCGACCTCAGCCCCCCGCCCCTGGCGCCCGCGTCATTGGATTTGATTGACAGCAGCGGGAGCCAATGGCTGCGCTGCTATCAATCTATCCAATGAAGAGCCGAGACAACGGGCAGAGGGGAAGAGCGTGTCTCCGGCGTGGGAATTACAGGACTCAGGTGAGCAAAACCGGGGGGGGGGGTGGGGGTGTGGGGGGGGCGCTCAGTGCATTAAGGTGAAAAAACATGAGGGTTTACAACACCTTTAATAGGAACATCATATAGCAGCAGACCCTCACTTTTTTATCTATCACTTTTTCTTCTATCACGTTATTTACAATCATTGTCTCACAACGAACTTTGCACACATAATAGCGCAGGGGATCAGACATCTTTATATCACAGTGATCAGTAACTGCCCGTCCCCGTGTTTTCTGTCTCTGATAATGGACGAGAGGATACATTGTATCTTTTTCTGTCCTTGCAGAGAAAGAAAAAAAAATCTAGATCAAGGTTTGATCTAGGTCAGTGCCAGGGTTAGAGTTTGGGTCAAGGTCAAAGGTGAATGTCAGGGTCAAAGGTCAGGATCAGTATTTTTTTTTTTTTTTTGGACAGGATTTTTTTTTAACCACTTGCCCACTGAGCACTTAAACCCCCTTCCTGCCCAGGCCAATTTTCAGCTTTCAGCGCTCTTACATTTTGTATGACAATTACTCAGTCATGCAACACTGTACCCAAATGAAATTTTTGTAGTTTTTTCACACTAATAGAGCTTTCTTTTGGTGGTATTTAATCACTAATGGGTTTTTTCATTTTTTGCGCTATAAATAAAAAAAGACCGAATATTTTGTAAAAAAAAAAAAAAATGCATTTTTCTTCGTTTCTGTTATAAAATTTTGCAATTTTGTCATTTTTCTTCATAAATTGTGGTCAAAATTTATACTGCTACATATCTTTGGTAAAAATAACCAAAATAAGTGTATATGATTTTGCCTTTGTGAAAGTTATAGAGTCTACAAGCAATGGTGCCAATCACTGAAAATTGATCACACCTGATGTACTGTACTGGCGGCCGATCTCATTTCTAGAGACATCAAGCCAGGAAAGTACAATTACCCCCCAAATTACCCCTTTTTGGAAAGTAGACATTCCAAGGTATTTAGTTAGAGGCATGGTGAGTTTTTTTAAGTTGTAATTTTTTAGGCACAGATGGGCAACAAATGAAACCACCAAGCTCCTCATTCACTCCCTTGTTATCTCTTACCTTGACTATTTCAACTCCCTTCTCATTGGCCTGCTTCTCCATAGGCTCCTCCCCTCTTCAGTCTATCATGAATGCTGCTGCCAGACTTATCCACCTTACCAACCGCTCAGTGTCTGCCAACCCTCTCCTCCAATCCCTACACTGGCTCCCAATCACCCAGAGATTTAAATTCAGAATACTAACCACAACATACAAAGCCATTCACAACTCTGCCCCGAGCTACATCACCAATCTTGTCTCCAAATATCATCCAAATCATCCTCTCCGCTCTTCTCAAGACCTCCTACTCTCAAGCTCTCTCGTCTCCTCCCATGCTCGTCTCCAGGATTTCTCCAGAGCCTCTCCCATCCTCTGGAACTCTCTACCTCCACCGGTCCGGCTATCTCCTACTCTTGCTACCTTCAGGCGATCCCTGAAAACTCTTCTCTTCAGGATAGCCTATAACGTCTCTAACTAATCTCCTACCACTTCCATCAGCTCATTCCCCACACTTACAACCTTTTGTACCACCTGCCCCACCCTATTAGATTGTAAGCTCTTCTGAGTAGGGCCCTCTTAATCCTCCTGTATCTTATTGTATTATAACAGTTTTGTCTCCCTTTTATATTATAAAAGCGCTGCGTAAACTGTTGGCACTATATAAATCCTATATAATAATAATAATAATAATAATAAGTCCCTCTATCCTCCTCATTTGTCCCTCATCTTGGTCTGATCCATATAGTTGTATATAAAATGCACTATTTATCCTTCAAAAGGTGTTTCCCAGAGCTAAACCTTTCATCCAATTTCTAAATTGCTGCATTTGTAAATTTCAAAAGCCAATATAAAGGAATAGTAGTGGTAAAATAAAACACTTGTGGGTTTAACTAAATCATTTTTTTTGTATAATTCCCCTTTAAGAGGGCATGGCAGGGGGATGTGTCCTATGCCTACACACTTTTGCTAAGAGCCCTTTCACACTGAGGCACTTTGCAGGCGATATAGCGTTAAAAATAGCACCTGCAAAGCGCCCTGAAACAGCGGCTCCATTCACTCCAGTGTGAAAGCCCGTGGGCTTTCACACTGGAGCGCTGCTCTGACAGGGCGTCAGAAAAAGTCCTGCCAGCAGCTTCTTTGGAGCGCATTAGGAACGGTGAACTCACCGCTCCTAAAGCACCCCTGCCCATTGAAAACAATGGGGTAGCGCTGCTATACCGCTGGCGAGGCGCCGCTGCAGTGGCGTTTTGTGGGCGGATTTAACCCCTTTTCGGCCGCTAACGGGGGTTAAACCCCCCCTTTAAAATAGCGCCGCTTTACTGCTGACGCCTGGGGCGGCTCAGTGTGAAAGGGGTATAATAGGTGTCCCTCATTACCATCTCAAAAAGTTGGGAGGTATGCACCAGCAGGCGTTACTATGGAGCATAATTCATGCTCGCTGCTGTGAACGGGCCTTAAGGAAACCTGGACTGAAATAAACTTTCAGGCCGCCATCACTGATTTTTTTTTTTTTAAATTGCTTTCTATCCAGCCATTATTCTGATCCAGTGGTTTCAATACTTCCTGAGTCATTGACTATGCAGATCAAGAGTTGTCTCCATTCTTACTTCAATTGATGCATGCTTGTTCCAGGTCAGTAACACAGAAATCAGCAATTTGGACAAGCTTATTTCCAAAAAAAAAAAACCCCAACCAATATGCTACAACCTCCTGTCCTCTGATTGGTTAGATCTTTGTAGAGTGTTACTCAGTAATAAGTTCATGTGCAAAAGTCAAAGACGTGCAGCACACAATGCAGCCAGGAGAAAGAAGAATTTTTATGCCAGTTACTATCAGTTAAGCGGTTTGTTTCCTTGGATCTCAATTGATATAAATTTTACATCATGGATGTTCTATGAATTGTTTGTCTTCCCGTAAAGAATAAACATTAATCATTAACACGAAGAAATGCCAGTAATTTAAATGTAGATTTTGTAGATATCATAGGAATGCATTTCTTTCAAAAGCATAATAATTAAAATATAGGTAGATAGATGGGTGTTACCATTAAAAAAAAAGACAAAAATGGTAAATATTGGGGTTGATTTTATAAAGGCAAATAAGCTGTTTACATTGTGAAGGAAGTTGCACTTTGCAAGGGAATTTTCCACAGGGCTTAGTGAACAAGGTGAAGCTCTGCCGACTTCCATCCATCCATCCAATCCAAGCAAAATGTTTTTTTTTCCCTAGCAAAGCAAAAAAGAACCCAGCTAGAATCAGTTTTTAGTATTTCATCAGTAGTAGAGAATTGTACGGTGTCAGTCATTGATTGATCTTACATTTCAGGTTCCTATGCAGAGTTCTTCTTTACAGCATTGGACATTCCTTTCACTCCTACCATCCACAGTTGTGAGTCCTTGCAGCTTTGGCCCAGCCATTGCATTCTTTCTGGAGCTACTTGGAATTGCCCTCCGCTCTTCCCCAGTAGCAATTTGGACACCTTCCGGTCTGGAAGACTCATCTTCTGTTGTCATATCTGTTAGCCTTTTGTTTCTGTTCATGAGGTTTTCTTGGCAAGGATACTGGAGTGGGTTGACATTTCGTTCTCCAGTGTAAGTCAAGAAGCAACATTAAGAACAGGACATGGAACAACAGGACTGGTTCAAAATTGAGAAAGGAGTGCAGCATGGATGTATACTGCCACCCTACGTATTTAACTTATATGCAGAGTACATCATGTGAAATGCCAGGATCGACAAATCACAAGCTGGAATTAAGCCGGAAACATCAACCACCTGAGATACGCAGACGATACCACACTAATGGCAGAAAGCGAAGGAGAACTAAAGAGTCTCTTAATGAAGGTGAAAGAGGAGAGTGCAAAATCGGGCCTGAAATTGAACATTAAGAAAACTAAGATTATGGCAACCGGTCCCATCACTTCTTGGCAAATAGAAGAAGAAGAAATGGAAACAGTGACAGATTTTATCTTCCTAGGCTTTAAGATCACTTCAGATGGTGACTGTAGCCAAGAAATTAAGAGACGCTTGCTTCTTGGGAGGAAAGCAATGGGAAACCTAGACAACATTATAAAAAGCAGAGACATCACCCTACCGGCAAAGTGCCATAGAGTCAAAGCTATGGTATTCCCAGTAGTAACCTATGGCTGTGAAAGTTGGACCATAAGGAAGGCTGAACGCCGAGGAATTGATGCTTTATGAACTATGGGTTTGGAGAAGACTCTTGAAAAGTCTCTTGGACAGCAAGAAGATCCAACCAGTCAATCTTGAAGGAAACCAACCCTGAATATTCCCTGGAAGGACAAATCCTGAAGCTGAAACTGGAATACTTTGGCCACCTAATGCGAAGAGAGGGCTCATTGTAAAAGACCCTGATGCTGGGAAACATGGAAGGAAAAAGGAGAAGAAGATGACAGGAAAACAAGATGGATACATAGAATCATCGAAACAATAAACATGAAGTTAAGCAAGCTCCGGGAGGCAGTGGAGGACAGAAAAGCCTGGTCAATAAGGTCACGAAGAGTCGGACACGACTAAACGACTGAACATATAGAACATATAGGATATTGCCTCAATCTAGGTAGTAGAAAAAAAGTTAGGGGCGGGTACCATCATTCTTGAAATTAGGATAGTGGAAAAGGGTGTGTCAGGGGCTACTCCAAAATATCTCGGTACCCAGGGATTTAGACAAGGTAAATATAAAAAGTATACTTTTTTTTTTAAAAAAGAACATGGATAAAAAACATTAAGTACAACAATACATAAAATAGTTATTGCACACAGTTACGGGTGGTTAAAAAAAAAACAGGTAAACCCCAATGGTATATGGGGAGTAAAGATGTAGGTCCAGACGTAATCCTCTACATGTTTCGCGACACAAGTCGCTTCTTCAGGAGGAATCGACCATAAACATCTATAGAAAAATACATAAAATCTCATAATTATGTAATCGCAGATAATGAGAACAGTAGAAAAGACAGAGAGTACAATTTTACATAGATGCAGTACAAAAGATCATTTGGGAGTGGTACAGTCAGGCATAGCTTACCAGTGGAAGCCCGAAGAGGGCACCAGACGGCACAATTTGAGGCACCATAAACGGGCAATCCCCCCGCGCGGCGAACACGGGAGGCACTAAAAGGTGCAATAATTGAAATCAAAAGATATAAGAAATATTCTAACGTGGGTCTATATAATCTATGAAAGGAGACGAACAAAGAACCAGGAAGGGGGAGGGGGGGCAGTGGGAGGAGAGGGGGGAAAGGAGAGGGGGAGGATGGGAAAAGGGAGGGGAAGGGGGGAAGGGGAAAGGGGGGAAGGGGAAAGGGGTGTTGGGGATGGGGAGGGGGAAGAGAGGGAGGGTGTTGGGTAGGAGGGGAAGGATAAGGGACAAAGGAATGGGAAGGGGAAAGGGAAACATCAATCCAATCAAAAGACTAACTCAGCTACTGCCAGCGCTACCTGTGTTTTTATGACAGGAAGCTCCTTGGCACTTACTGTTATTGTCACAGTTTGTGGTCATTATTTATGATGTGGACTAACAGCCCTTATCTTTATATATACTTATTGCACCTGTTTCTTTAGCCCAACGGGTGTAGGGGACCTAATACTGGTCACGTCTGACCAATGAACATCGCTTTTTACAAACAAGTTTACCTGCCTTTTACCAGCTGTGTTTTGAGTTCTGCCTTTGATCCCCGGGTGCTATACTTACATGCTATCTATCGGGTGGGTTAGTCTTTTGATTGGATCGATGTTTCCCTTTCCCCTTTCCATTCATTTGTCCCTTATCCTTCCCCTCCTACCATAGGCGTGGGCACAGGGTGTGCTGGGGGTGCCTGGGCACACCCTAATCACCCTGTGTGGTGCTGATCCCCGGTGCCCCCTGTCTCCCTCCTGCGGTGCTGCCAGCTTCCCTTCTCTTCTCTCCTCTCCCGCCAGCTGTTAGGGGGGGGATTTTTCAGGACGGATGAATGAATGACCACAGTGAGTGATCTATACCGATCGCTCTTGTGTTTTGTTTTTAACTGAAGCATAGTAAGCTATTTACTATGCTTTCGTTTGTGAATGAACACGAAGCCGCTCAGCCCAGAGCATTTCCCATTTGTTCACTGTCCAGTGCAGTCCAGTCCAGAGGTTGCAGAAAAAGGGACTGGGGGATCTCTGTCCTCAGTCCTTTTCTCTCTGTTTAGACCCTTGATATTTCACCAAAACCTCACAACAGGGCTCCTAAAAAATTGTAAAAAAAAAAAAAGAAATCAAAAATAGTATTGAAAAAAAAAAAAAAAATATATATATATATATATATATATATATATATATATATATATATATATATAAAAAATAAAACCTGACACCGCCCCTGCCCTACTGCCACCAATCTCTGCTCTACTGACACTGTCCACTGCTCTGCTGATAAACTATGCATGTGTTTGTGCTCTGGGGTGCACACCCTAATGCAATAGGCTGCACACAACATTGCCTCCTACCCAACACCTTCCCTCTCTTTCCCCCCCCCTTTCCCCTCCCCTCTCCCTCCCTCCCCCCTCCTTCCCCCCCTCCCACTGCCCCCCCTCCCCCTTTCTGGTTCTTTGTTCGTCCCCTTTCATAGATTATATAGACCCACATTATAATATTTCTTATATCTTTTGATTTCAGTTATTGCACCTTTTAGTGCCTCCCGTGTTCGCCGCGGGGGGGGGGGGGGGATTACCCATTTAGGGTGCCTCAAATTGTGCCGTCTGGTGCCCTCTTTGGGCTTCCACTGGTAAGCTATGCCTGACTGTACCACTCCAAAATGATCTTTTGTACTGAATCTATGTAAAATTGTACTCTTTGTCTTTTCGGTGGACATCGGTTCAGACGGACCCGATGTCCACCGGGACCCGCCGATCGTTAATGAGAGAGGCAGAATGGCAGTCATGTAAACAAGGCAGATCGCTGTTCTGCTAGTAGGGGAGACAGAGATCCTGTGTTTCTACTAAACTAAGGTATCTTCTCAAAGCCAAAGCACCTCCCCCACAGTTGGCAAGCACTCCCTAGGAGCAAATTTAACTCTTTGCTCTCCTCTGATGGTAACCCCTTCCCAGCCAGTGTCATTAGTACAGTGACAGTGCATTTTTTTTAGCGCTGATCACTGTATTGGTGTCACTGGTCTCCAAAAAGCGTCACTTAGTGTCTGATTTGTCCGCAGCAATGTTGCAGTTCCGCTGATTGCCACCATTACTAGTAAAAAAAAATTATAAAAATTCCATAAATCTATCCCATAGTTTGTAGACGCTATAACTTTTGCGCAAACCAACCAATGTACATTTTTACCAAACGTAACAGAATACATATTGGCCCAAATTTATGAAGAAATTATATTTTTTACATTTTTTTATTGGGTATGTTTTATAGCAGAAAGCAGAAAAAAAATAAAAGAAAGCTCTATTTGTGGGGGGGGGGGGGGGGGGGGGGAGGACATCAATTTTATTTGAGTACAGCGTCGCGCGACCGCGCAATTGTCAGTTAAAGTAACGAAGTGCCATATCGCAAAAAATGGCCTGGTCATGAAGGGGGGGATAAAACCTTCTGGAGCTGAAGTGGTTAAAAGCGTTTTCAGTTTGTGGTGCTTAGATACAGTTGAATCCTGCTCTATTGGCTTAAAGGGTAACTCCACTTTTGTGAGAAAAAAAAAATTAGCAAATAGAAATAAATAGATAATATAGCGTATACAATTCCGACACAAGTCATTATGTAATTGAATGTTATTTAAAAAAAAATTAATTTTTTAAAAACAATATTTAGTGTTTTAGGAATTTTCAGTAACATGGATGGGGATGGGAGTGCCAGTTTAAAAATGTCAATATATATTTAACCAAATTTTGTTTGTTTTTTTCAATTAACCTAGTATTACAGAATAAATAATAAAAAAAATACAAAAAAAAAAAAAAAAATAACCAAATCACCAATGTTAGTATAAATAATTATTAAAAATCTAAAGAAAAAACAGAAGAAGAAATTAACAATTTTCAGTAACATGGATGGGGATGGGAGTGCCAGTTTAAAAATGTCAATATATATCTAGCCAAATGTTGTTTCTTTTTTAAATTAACCTAGTATTACAGAAATAAATAATAATAAAAATCCAAAAAAACAAATAAATAACCAAATCACCAATGTTAGTATAAATAATTATTCAAAATCTAAAGAAAAACAGAAGAAGAAATTAACAAAAAATTATTTAGTGATAGGAATTTTCAGTAACATGGATGGGAGTGCCAGTTTAAAAATGTCAATATATATCTAGCCAAATATTGTTTCTTTTTTTCAATTAACCTAGTATTACAGAATAAATAATACAAAAAATACAAATGAATAAATAAATAACCAAATCACCCATGTTAGTATAAATAATTATTAAAAACGTCAAAAGAAAAACAGAAGAAGAAATTAACAAGAAAATATTTAATGATAGGAATTTTCAGTAACATGGATGGGGATGGGAGTGCCAGTTTAAAAATGTCAATATATATTTAGCCAGATTTTGTTTCTTTTTTTTTCATTTAACCTAGTATTACAGAATAAATAAAAAAAAAAAAAAAAAAAAAAAAAAAAACTAAATCACCAATGTTAGTATAAACAATTATTAAAAATCTAAGGAAAAACAAAAGAAGAAATTAACAAAAAATTATCTTTCAACTAGAAAATCTGAACTTGGAGGAAGAAGTATTTTTTTCTAACAGCTAATGAACCTAAGAGGAAGCACAGGGTGACATAATAAGAACACACGGTGGGTCTTACCTGTAGCAGGCGTCCGTCATGTGTGGTGTATGTTGGGTCCGTGGATTGAGGGGTCTCCGCAGATCTCTCTCTCCAGCCTCTCCCTTCACTATACTGGAATCCGCTTTACCGGTAACCCAAAAATTCCACCCTACTAAGAGGAAGCATTGGAGCGGAACCCATTGGAAACATTAATTCTGCTTCACTGACCGGTACATATTTTATGTGCGCTAATAAGGGAAACGATGACAATTACTGTGACCGGACACAAAGATCTGCTCATTAGCAGCTCCAGAACAAGGAGTGTTAGTCCTCAATTTATGTCAGGCCAATAGGATTCAAGGTCTGAAGTTTCCCAGAATCCCGAGGCAGCACTGAATAGGTCACGTGAATGGGTATGCCAAAATACACTACATTACCAAAAGTATTGGGACGCCTGCCTTTACACGCACATGAACTTTAATGACATCCCAGTCTTAGTCCGTAGGGTTCAATATTGCGTTGGCCCGCCCTTTGCAGCTATAACAGCTTCAACTCTTCTGGGAAGGCCGTCCACAAGGTTTAGGCGTGTGTCTATGGGAATGTTTGATCATTCTTCCAGTAGCGCATTTGTGAGGTCAGGCACTGATGTTGGACGAGAAGACCTGGCTCACAGCCTCCACTCTAATTCATCCCAAAGGTGTTCTGTCGGGTTGAGATCAGGACTCTGTGCAGGCCATTTCCTCCACCCCAAACGCGCTTATGCATGTCTTTATGGACCTTGCTTTGTGCACTGGTCCCAATCATTTGGTGGAGGGGATTATGGTGTTGGGTTGTTTTTCAGGTACATTGGCCCTAGTATGTGTATGAATGTGGGTTAGGGAGATTAGATTGTAAGCTCCTTGGGGGTGGGGACTGGTGTGACTGTACAATATACAGGATGGAAATAGATGACTGAGCACAGCTGCAATTTTTCCTGTACTGACTGATCATTATCACATGGCCTACCTGTTGGATTGGCTCTGCAGACTCCACTTCTCCGTTGCCGATACCTGCAGGTTTCCTGCCAATCCCCTGGACAGGTTTGTTGGTGGCGGGGGTCCTCTGGGCTTGTACGGCCCTCTGTGGAGACACCCATTACACAGCGAGACCCTTTATCTCCACAGCAACAGTGAGACCCCCCATAACCCAGAAATTGTGGGGAGCCCCCTCTAAGAAAATGTGCCCCTCCCCCCATTTTCCTCCCGTCTTCTACAGCTTTGGGAAGGTTTGTGGTTTGCGGGGACTCATCTTAGGAAGGTCCAGTATTCATTGATCAGAGCCATAGACATTCCCTGTCTGCTCACATGCACAGCACATTTTACAGCTCTTCATATTCCGGAGTAAAGGAGAGAAAGAACTTTCCTCCATTTCCATCCAAAGAAAACATGCGCACTTTACACATGTCTGCCCGCTTCTAAAAAAAAGTTTTTTGTATGGTGGTCACCGATAAAAACAGGAAATATGGCAGATCATGCCGCGGTGACTAGGGATGCACCGAAATTTCAGCCGCCGAAACATATCAGCCGAAAATGGTGTTTTCGACACATTGCCAAAAGGAAAATCGAGCCGAAAATACCGCATGCGCAGTAGCGGTGGCCGGGTCACCGGGTGCCGCCCACTGTGGGATATTATCCTGGCTCAAGGTCCTGTCCTCCCCTCCCTCCTCCACTCCTTGCAGAGTGGCGATCTCTCTGTGTCAGGGAGCCGAATTGTCCGGCCGTAATAACAATGTTCCACCTCCTGTGATTGATGGCACACTGATCCAATGCTGGGGCATTAAATCAGTGTGACGTGTTAACAGGAGGCGGGACATTGTTACTGCGGCCCGGGCAATTCAAATGACACACGGAGATCGCCGCTCTGATCTGGGCACAGGCAAGCTGCATCCACTGGCACTGGTGAAAGGCTGCATGACTGGCACTGGTGAGAGGCTGCATGACTGGCACTGGTGGGAGGCTGCATGACTGGCACTGGTGAGAGGCTGCATGATGGGCACTGGCACAAGGCTGCATGACTAGCACTGGTGAGAGGCTGCGTGATGGGCACAGGCACAAGGCTGCATGACTGGCACTGGTGAGAGGCTGCATGACTGGCACTGGTGAGAGGCTTCATGATAGGCACTGGTGAAAGGCTGCATGATGGACACTGGTTAGAGGCTGCATGATGGGCACTGGTGAGAGGCTGCATGATTAGCACTGGTGAGAGGCTGCGTGATGGGCACTGACACAAGGCTGCATGACTGGCACTGGCACTGGTGAGAGGCTGCATGACGGGCACTGGTGAGAGGCTGCATGAAGGGCACTGGTGAGAGGCTGCATGAAGGGCACTTGTGAGTGGCTGCATGATGGGCACTGGTAAGAGGCTGCATGACTGGCACTGGTGAGAGGCTGCATGATGGGCACTGGTAAGAGGCTGCATGACTGGTACTGGTGGGAGGCTGCATGACTGGCACTGGTGAGAGGCTGCATGACTGGCACTGGCACAAGGCTGCCTGACTGGCACTGGCACAAGGCTGCATGACTGGCACAAGGCTGCATGATTGGCACTGGTGAGAGGCTGCATGATTGGCACTGGTAAGAGGCTGCATGACTGGAACTGGCACAAGGCTGCATGATTGGCACTGGTGAGAGGCTGCATGATTGGCACTGGTGAGAGGCTGCATGACTGGCACTGGTGTGAGGCTACATGCTGGGCACTGGCACAAGGCTGCATGACTGGCACTGATGAGAGGCTACATGACTGGCACTGGTGAGAGGCTGCATGACTGGCACTGGCACAAGGCTGCAAGATGGGCACTGGCACTGGTGAGAGGCTGCATGACTGGCACTGGCAAGCTGCATACACTGGCACTAGTGAGAGGCTGCATGATGGGCACAGGCAGGCTGCATGACGGGCACTGGCACTGGTGAGAGGCTGCATGACGGGCACAGGCAGGCTGCATGACGGGAACTGGCACTGGTGAGAGGCTGCATCTGACAGGCACTGGCAGGCTGCATCTGATAGACACCGGTGAGGCTGCATTGATCTCCTGTATCATGTCTGCAGTCTCTGACCATCTTCTGTATCATGTCTGCTAGAGGTGCACCGAATGAAAATTTAGCTAATACTATTAGCAGTGTGTTAAGTAAGAGATTACAGACATGATACAAGAGATGGTCAGAGACTGCAGACTAGACACGTGCATTCCGTTACGTTCCGAATCGAAATTCGGACGAATTTTTCATTATTCGGAAATTCGTAAGCATCCGAATTTCCGAATTACAAAAATAACGAATTTAAACGAATCCGAAAAAAAAAGTTCGAATTCGAAAAATTCTAATCGAATTAGAACACAAATTCGATTCAAATTCGAAAAAAATAGAAAACGATTTTCTAAAAAATACATTACCATAGAATATAAAATAATAAAGCAATAGAATATATATCTATATATATATAGATATATATCTATATATATATAGATATATATATAGATATATCTATATATATCTATATAGATATATCTATATAGATATATATAATATTTTTTATTATTCTGTTCTATTGTTTTTCTATGCTTTTCTTTTCTATTATTTTCTATTCTATAAGTCTTTTCTATTCAAATTCAAATTCATTCTATACGAAATTCGAATTTCGGAACATGGCTTCTGAAGTTCTAATTTCGTATAGAATGAGTTCAAATTTGAATAGAAAAGATTAGAATAGAAAATCATAGACTAGAAAAACAATAGAACAGAATAAAATATTTTTCTATTCTGTTCTATTGTTTTTCTATGCTATTCTTTTCTATAATTTTCTATTCTATTCTAATCTTTTCTATTCAAATTTGATTTCAGTCTATATGAAATTCGAATTTCGGAAGATGGCTTCTGAAATTCGAATTTCGCATAGAATGAATTTGAATTTGAATAGAAAAGATTAGAATAGAAAATAATAGAAAAGAATAGACTAGAAAAACTATAGAACAGGACAGAATATAATATAATATATATAGTTTATTCTATTCTGTTCTATTGTTTTTCTAGTCTATTCTTTTCTATACTGTTCTAATGTTTTCTATTCAAATTCATTTTATACGAAATTCGAATTTCGGAAGATGTGTGTGTATATATATATTATAATATAATATAATATAATAATAATATTTTTTCTGTTCTATTGTTTTTCTATTCTATTCTAATCTTTTCTATTTGAATTCAAATTCATTCTATACAAAATTCAAATTTTGGAAGATGTTTTATATATATATATATATATATATCTATATATATCTATATATCTATATATCTATATAGATATATAGATATATAGATATATATATCTATATATATATATATATATAGATATATATAGATATATAGATATATATCTATATATATCTATATATATATATATATATAAGTTTGGCTTCAGACAAAGTAATGGAAGAGATGTTATGTACCAGATTTTCTTCTCATGTCTCTGTCGGTTCTGTCGTCTGGTAGTTACACCTCCCGTTGCGTCTTTTCTTGATTCTCCGGCCGCCCCTCCTGGTCCGGGTTCGGTCATGTTTACTGGTAAAAAAGGAGTAGTGGATGCGTTGTTTGATGATCCAGTAGATGTAATGGATGAATTGGAGCTAGCGAATTGTTTGCGCTGTATTTTCCTATGTCCTTTAGTGTGATGGTATATGGGATCAGTCCAGTTATAGATCACTTTTATAATCTTCCCAGTCCCGCTCGAGTTTTGTACGTTTGCGTTATTACAACCAGTTAACCAGTTATTACACTTTAACAGTTTCCATCCCCCTAGTGTCTTCTTGTCTATTCCAAAAAGTCAAATGTTGAGGGTACAGCGGATCGTGAGTGATCCCCTGTGCCGCGACCAGAGACTCAAAGAAATGAAAAATAAACTCATCAATAGAAGATACCCCCGAACCTCAGTTGATACGGAATCTCTTAATATTGACCATAATGTAACAACCCATAGAGAAATAAAAAGAATTCCCTTTATTACGCAATACCACCCTTTTTCTAAAAACATTTTTAAGATAATTAAGAAACATTGGAATCTTTTAAGAACTAGTTATCCGATGATACAGGAATTCTGGAATCCCCCCATGTCCTCATATAGAAAAGGTAGAACAATACGGGACCGATTAATTAAATCGGACCAACCTATATCTACATCTATTAAACCAACTTTTTTAGGACATTAAAACCTTGGATCGTACCCGTGTCTGTCATCCATACAATGTAATTCCATGATAAAAGGAAAAGTTTTTGCACACCCACATAGGGGTTTCGATATCCCTATACGTGGGTATTACACTTGCCAATCATCATATGTCATATATGCCATTAAGTGCCCTTGCGGTCTAGTGTATGTTGGAGAAACTACACAAAAAGTAAAAGACAGGATAGCAAGACATAAATATTCGATACGTGACAAACTAACACAACTACCACTAGCCAGACATTTCGTGGAATATGGACACAATGCATCACAATTAAAATATATGGCCCTAGAGGGAATAGAGAAAAATAGGAGGGGGGGAAACCGTGAAATTACTTCGAGAAAAAGAGAAGTATATTGGATACATTTTTTGAATACTATTGCTCCATATGGTTTAAATGTTGATTTGGATCTTTATATGTTTATTTAACAGTATTGATTCGTAAGTGATAATAAAAATGAAGAAAACATATAAATGTGTTTCGAAATGGGGAGGTTTGTATATGGGTATACTCATTCGATCTATGTATATATTTCTCATAGGTTAATAGAACACATTTGGAGAATAAGAATGATGAGATAAAGATATCGGCCGCTAATTGTTAGATCTTGTGTTTATGGTGTAAAAAACACGTATTTGCATAGGTGATGAACGTACTATGAGTTGAATCAATTAACCACATTGTTTCCACATGTGATATATATACCACTAATTAGTATTTAAAGGATTGATTGCAGTGAACTTGTTAGATATGCTCTGACGGATCTTAGGAAGGGCGCAAGCATATTAGCCCGAAACGTAATCCATCCATATCTGTATTATGACTACGTCTGGAAAGATTGTACTTGCTTTGTAATTTTTCCATGTGACTACATGAAATAAAGCAACCGAAAGTTTTTAAGTGCAGCAACCCTTTGGACTCTTTTTCTATATATAAGGTCGGTGGGAAGACCTGATTGCTGGCACTGAATCGTAAGCTGGGTGCGGCTCTCCTCTACGGTTTGAATATATATATATAAAATATATATAAAATATTTTTTTCTATTCTGTTTTGAATAGAAAAGATTAGAATAGAAAATAATTGTTTTTCTATGCTATTCTTTTCTATTCTATTCTAAACTTTTCTACTCGAATTTGAATTCATTCTACACGAAATTCGAATTTCGTATATAATGAGTTTGAATTTGAATAGAAATGATTAGAACAGAAAATAATAGAAAAGAATAGACTAGAAAAACAATAGAACAGAATAGAATAAAATCTAATATATATATTATATTTTATTCTATTCTGTTCTATTGTTTTTCTATGCTATTCTGTCCTATTATTTTCTATTATATTCCAATCTTTTCTATTCAAATTCGATTTCAGTCTACATGAAATTCGAATTTCAGAAGATGTTTTATATATAAGATGGAAGATGTATGTATAATATTTTTTCTATGCTGGTCTATTGTTTTTCTATGCTATTCTTTTCCATTTTTCTCTGTTTTATTCTAATCTTTTCTATTTGAATATGAATTCATTCTATACGAAATTCGAATTTCGGAAAATGGTTATATAGAAATAGAATGAAATCAAATTCTAATAGAAAAGACTAGAATAGAAAAAAACAATAAAACAATAGAACAGAATAGAAAAAAAAAAAATATATATATAGAACAGAATAGAAAAAAAAAAAAAAAAATATATATATATATATATATATATATAAGTATATATATATATATATATATATATATATATATATTTAACCATCTTTCAAAATTGGAATTTGGCACAGAATGAATTTGAATAGAAAAAGATTAGAATAGAATATATGATACTTTCTTCTATTCTGTTCTATTGTTTTTCTATGCTATTCTTTTCTATTATTTTCTATTCTATTCAAATTCACTTTCATTCTATATGAATTTCGAATTTCGCAGAATGGTTATATATAGTTTACTTTTTCAAATTCGGGCAAATTTTTTCGAATGCGGTAGAATTTCTTCGAATTTAATAGTTTTTTTTCGAATGCGGTAGAATTTTTTAAAATTTGACAGTTTTTTTTCGAATGCGGTCGTATTTTTTCAAATACGGGCAAATTTTTCGAATTTGAATACGAAACTAAATTAATCCCGAAAATGAATGTAATGAATGCAACTAATTTAACTAAACAAATTTAGTTAAATAATGAATCAAAACTAAACTAAACTGAACAAATTTTTTCATCCTGCACATGTCTACTGCAGACTGCATTTTTCTTGAACTTTCTTAAAGGTGACAATAAATTCATATTAATGTAAATGTTGTATACCACAATACAATATATATAGAAAATATATATTTTTTAAAAACTGCCATTTTCGGTACCGGTTTCAGTTTTCGGCCTAGTGTATTTTTCATTTTCGGTATCGGTTTCGGCACCAAAAAATCCATTCTGTGCACCCCTAACGGTGACAACTTTCCACCATATCAGTCTCCGGTCACATCTGCGCGTTCCGGTAATGCGCACAGAAATGCGCATTACCGAATCCCGGAACATGCAAAAATATGTGCCTCACGCTTGAAGTGCCATTTATTGTAAAATGTTCCCCCAAAACGTGAGACCCCAATACAAGAAATATGGCAAAATGCGTGGGTTATAAAACAAAGCGGAACGCGTCATGAGATACTTTGCCACGCTTGTGAGGCATAGGGCAACACACTGAAATCAATGGGGGGCGCTATGCTTGTTGGGTGTTTGCCATCCAGGTGTATGTCAGAGGTGTGACTGGGGCCTTCATCATTTCATAAAATATGGAATGCTGGGAGAGCAGAAATCAGCAAAAATCTCCAACAGTGAAAGGGTTCAAATGACTATCTGAGCCCTCCGCCATCCCCCCTCCATAGCCCCATGTGTAATGTGCTGCACCCTCTTTTATACCGAGTCCCCACCATCCCCCGCCTACCAGATAAAAGATAAAATAGAAATAAAGACAAACATTTTTTTTTTTTTTTTTACAATAGAGTAAGGGGGGACTATAACCCCTGTCAGGTTTTATTTGCCATCTGTGTCCCCATTGGGGGGATTTCCCTTCAGTTCCTTTCCCATAGACAAAAAAGAAGTGAGAGAAATCCCCCCAAAGTGACATAATCCCCGGATGTCACCAGAACTAGTGTCCCCATTGGAAGATTTCCCCTCTAATTCCTGTTCCGTGACAACCCAAAATCTGGGATTTTCTTTCAATTTTGTTGGTAAATAGAGAGAATGAATCTCCCTAAAGGGGGCGCAGACAGCAATAAAAACCTGACAGGGGTTCTAATCCCTCTCCACTCCATCCAACACCAACAATAAAAATATTTTCCTTCATAGAAACAGCAGTGTCAGAGGAAGTTGCCGCCCCTTAGCTATGGAAACCTCCCCTCCCCCTCCAGGAACCAGGAAGATTATAAATCTAGACATATAAAAAGCTCCTGCAAATGGTAACTACTTTTTAAAAGATGCTAATTGCAAATGATATCCCTTGTTTCTGTGCAGATTTTATATATATACATAAAATCTCTTCGTATGTGTATATATATATATATATATATATATATATATATATATATGCACAGAAACAAGGGATATCATTTACAATTAGCATCTTTTAAAAAAGTAATTACCTTTTGCAGGAGCTGCCCCATATTGCCCCCATCAAAATTGCCCCATCAAAACAGCACAATCATACTGCCCCATTAAAAATTGCCCCCATCAAAACTGCCCCATCATACTGCCACCATCATACTGCCCCATAAAAACTGCCCCATCATATTGCCCCATCAAAATGGCCCCATCATACTGACCCATCAAAATTGCCCCCATCAAAACGGCCCCCATCAAAATTGCCCCCATCAAATTGCCCCATCATACTGCCCCATCAAAACTGCCCCATCATACTGGCCCCATCAAAATTGCCCCATCAAAACTGCCCCATCATACTGCCCTCATCAAAACTGCCCCATCATAATGCCCCATCAAAACTGCCCCCATTAAAATTGCCCCCATCATACTGCCCCATCAAAATTTCCCCGTTATACTGCCCCATCAAACTTGCCCCCACCAAAACTGCCCCCATCAAAATTGCCCCATCATACTTCCCCATCAAAATTGCCCCCATCAAAATTGCCCCATCATAATTGCCCCATCAAAACTGCCCCATTATACTTCCCCATCAAAATTGCCCCATCATACTGCCCCTATCAAAATTGCCCCATCAAAATTGCCCCATCAAAATTGCCCCATAATAGTACTCTTTTATAAATGAATAGTAAAGTCTGTCCCCTCCCCCAGGCTCTGTATGTAATCAGAGATAAGATGTTCCAGCCCCTCCCCCACCGCCCATCACTGTGTATAAGAAGCTTTGGTAACCATGGCAACAAAAGCCTGGTTACCCTTTTTAAAAATGGCGCTGGCCGCCACCTTGCTTCGCGTCATTTCCGGTTTGGAAATAACGCGGCGATGCTACGGCCCAGCAATGCCTATTGCCTCCTGGGATTGATGACAAACATCTCTCAGGAGGCATTGCAGAGCAGGAAATGAAGAGCTCGGCTGCGGCCCAAAGGAGAAAATGAAGATTTCTTTTTCTCTCCTGAGATTTTTCTTGCGATTTTATTGGATTTGATTTCATTCAATTCAATTTCATTGCGATTTCTATTGTACATTTAAAGCGTGTTTCTTTATTCTTAATAATTAACCGATTTAAATGTAATCAGCTTCTTTCTCTGAAAAACACCAAAGAGACACCCAGCAAACGAAGGGCAGCTTTGGTAGGAGGTATCGGTGACCAGCCTGCAGATACCCCAAAAAAGCACCGCAAAATGAAGAGGGCCCGAGCATTTGTGCGCGGCTTTTTCAGAGCGGTTGTTGGATGTTTCGGTTCTGGCTGTAAAGCCAATGGACATCACCGGGATACAGACACCGAGATTGGTAAGTAATATGGATAGTGATAGATACAAAAAGTACTCTGGATAAGTCACCTACACTCATGGATCAAAGCAGTGTTGCCAACCTACCAGATTATAATTTACTGACACAACACCCAAAATTTACTGGCACAGTCAAGTTTTTAGTGGCATTTCCAAAAGTTACTAAATTACAGTTTTAAGTGCAAATGAGAGCATTTAGGCTACAAACAAATACAACACGCAATTAGGAATATGATTTAAAGTAGATAAGGCAAAAAAACATATTTCTTATTTTATTTTCGATATAATAAGTAGCTCAGGGACAGGACTCAGGAGGGCAGGAAATTAGAATGGGCGCACACTCACATAAAATTCACTCTCACAGTGACACTGACAGCAGTGTGCAGCAGTGCAGATGATGATGAGACCTCACTGACACAACACGTCCCCTCCTGAGTCACAGTGACAGTCTCTCTCCAAGCCAAGCGCTCCCTCCAGTCCGTTCCAGTCTAAACAGCACTGATGGTCCCGGTCCCAGCTTGCCTTGCTCCAATACCGCAGACCCGCACACGAGGCTCTGGCCGCTCTGCTCCATTGCACCATGACATCACATGACATGCTCAGGCACCGCCTCCCCCAGAGCCGCCCCATCATACTGTAGCAGGCACTGGGATAGTCTCAGCCAACTCCGGACCAAGCCGAGCGTCAGAGCCATATTTTTTACTGGCAACTTTTTACTTTTACTGGCAGGAGAACATTGCCCATTTTTTTACTGACTGCCAGTAAAAGTACTGACGGTTGGCAGCACTGGATCAAAGGCACCGTCATCCCAAAATTATTTGTTTTCAAAGAATTTTAAAACAGAAGGGGATATTAAAGTGGTCGTTAAGCCACTATCTGATCTTTATATCACCCCTCCTCTGGCAGATAAAAAGCTGCATCCTAGTGCCTGTGCGTTATTTCAAAATAAACGGTTTCTACCTATATTAAAGCGGAAGTAAACTCAACGATTTAACAGCTTCAAAAAAATTTTCTATTTCTGGCATGCCGAGAATACTAACTGTCACATTGGTTGTGCTCTCAGCCAAACTGTCAAACTATCCAATGGCTTGTGTCATAACGGATCACATGTGCAGCACTATGGCAGTTGAAGATTAACCACTTCAATACCGGGCACTTCCCCCTCTTCCTGACCAGGACAATTTTCAGCTTTCAGTGCTGTCGCACTTTGAATGACAGTTGCGCGGCCATATAACACTGTACCAAACTACATTTTTATCATTTTCTTCCCACAAATAGAGCTTTATTTTGGTGATATTTGATCACCTCTCAGGTTTTTATTTTTTGCTAAACTAAAAAAGACCCACATTTTTGAAGAAAAAAAAAACGTTTTTCTTAGTTTGTCATAAAATTTTGTTTTCTCCTTCACTAACAGGCGCTTATGAGGAAGCACTGATGAGGCAGCACTGATGGGCACTGATGAGTTGGAACTAAGGTGGCACTGATGAGGCACTGATATGCAGCACTGATGGGCACCAATATGCAGCACTGATGGGCACTGATAGGCGGCACAGATATGCAGCACTGATGGGCACTGACAGGCAGCGCTGAGGGGCTGTGACAGATGGCACTGATGGACACTAATAGATGGCATTGATGGGCAGCACTGATGATGATGTACTGACAGGTGTTACTGCTGGGCACTGATTGGCACTGTGGTGGGCTCTGATTGGCACTGTGGTGGGCACTGAGAGACTTTGAGAGGGCACTGGTGGCAGCTGTTGGGCACTGATTGGCACATCTGGTGGGCACCTATCATGGGGGCTGCGCTGATAATCAATTTGCTGATTATCAGCACAGACCCCCCTTCTGACAGGGAGAGCCATGGATGTCAGTGCGAACCGAGGAATGCCGTTTACCGGCACTTCCTGGGTCACGCGATGATCACGTGGTAAGAAGCCTCTGTCAGGACTCCGGTGTCAGGACTCTGCAGCCCTGATACATGGGAGTCAGCACAGAGAGGGGAGGGTAGAAACTGGTAGGATCAGCCAGCTATTTCATACACAGCACAAGCACTGTGCTCTTTAACAGGCTTTAAAGGAACAGGATCTTCTTTAATGGTGCCAAAACACACGAAAATATATTTTGATATAAAAACATCTCTATTGAAGTTTTTAAAAGAAATGGGGGGGACAATAAATGTTGTCCACATTTCATAAAAACAATTCAGTGCACCTGTACAATATACACATAAAGTAGTTACTGTAACCAGCATGATTCTTGCTCGACATGTTTCACTTTTCAGCTTCTTCAGGAACTTATAAAGCAATATGTAGCTACAAAAAGACAAATACAATCAAAATAAAAAATAAACAACAATAATTCCAAAAATTTGCATAAAGAATTATTAGTAAGTATGCATGACCGTAAATAAACATTTCTGTTATCAAAGTAAATGTGTATCAAAAAGATATAACAACATAAATAATATGTTCAATGAATATCCATGAGGGTCTGAGCACTATACAGAGGGGCAAACAACATGAACATAAAACTCACCATTAGGGATGGGCTGTCTGTTCGGGTCGAACATGAGTTTGACTCGAACATTGGCTGTTCGCCCGTTCACCGAATAGCGAACAATTTGGGGTGTTCGCGGCAAATTCGAAAGCCACGGAACACCCTTTAAAAGTCTATGGAAGAAATCAAAAGTGCTCATTTTAAAGGTTAATATGCATGGTATTTTCATAAAAAGTGTTTGGGAACCCGGGTCCTGCCCCAGGGGACATGTATCAATGCAAAAAAAAGTTTTAAAAACTTCAGTTTTTTCGGGAGCAGTGATTTTAATAATGCTTAAAAGTAAACAATAAAAGTGAAATATTTCCTTAAATTTCATACCTGGGGGGTGTCTATTGTATGCCTGTAAAGTGGCGCATGTTTTCCGTGTTTAGAACAGTCCAGAGCAAAATGACATTTCTAAAGGAAAAAAAGTCATTTAAAACTAGTACTAGCGCTGGGTTCCCCCACAGTGCATTACCAGGCCCTTTGGGTCTGGTATGAATATTAAGGGGAACCCCAAACCAAAATAAAAAAAAAAAATGCGTGGGGTTTCCCCAAATTACATACCAGGCCCTTCAGGTCTGGTGTGGTTATTAAGGGGAACCCCGCGCCAAAATTTTTAAAAAATGGCGTGGGGGTCCCCCTCAAATCCGTACTATCCGCTATGTCTTTGTTCTGACAGATGCGGTGAGTTTTGAGGATACGCTTGGTAGGTTTGATCTTCAGGCCCTTCTTAAGTGTATGTTGGTCTTGGTGATGGGTGCATGATCTCTATTTGTTATTAGATGGGACACTGTAGGTGGCCTGGGGGATGCTATTGATTTAATGTGTCCGCATTCATCATGGCTACATGACATTGTTCCTTCATCATTTTGGAAGAAATAGTTCCGGATTGGTCTGTTGCTACCCTCTACATTCTGTGGAAGGAGCATTTGAATGACATTTAAAGTGGAGTCCCCCCCCCCAAAAAAAATTAATTATTGTGCTTAAGAAAAAAAAAAAACATTTAGAGAAAAATTTTTTTTTTTACTCACCTCTAAATGCCTGTTGCTAGGGGGTCCCTCGTAGTCTGCCTCCTTCTGCGCCTGGGCTCCTGACTTCACTTCCCTCAGCGCAGGAAGGGAGATCAGCCCTGCCCCTCCCTCTTGTCAGTCATCTGGGACACATTACAGGTCCCAGATGATTGAGCAGCCAATCACGGCGAGAGGCGCCGCTCACGCATGTGCAGTGGGTGGCTTCACAGCCGGGCGCGCACAGTTACAATGCCGGCGCCGCCGAGCGGAGGGGGAGATGAGCGGGGCTTCGATCAGCCACATCGCTGGACCCTGGGACAGGTAAGTGTCCGATTATTAAAAGTCAGTAGCTGCAGTATTTGTAGCTGCTGACTTTTATTTTTTTTTTTATAATGGGAACTCCTCTTTAAGGTAAATTTAACCTGTATATCTAATTGATTGAGGCCTTTATGTATCCTTGATATATTTCTTTCCTCAGTGCATATATATTTTACACATATATATATATATATATATACCCTTTTATTTTGACATTTCTAGTATTTCCACTGGCCCCATTGTGCTCCTCTTGCCATCAATTGCCACCGCTGGTGTTGGCACCTCTTCTTACATCAGTTTTGGACCATTTAGTAGTGTGCATTAGCTTGATTACATTCTATATACATGGTGAGTTTTATGTTCATGTTGTGTGCCCCTCTGTATACTGCTCAGACCCTCATGGATATTCATTGAACATATTATTTATGTTGTTATATATTTTTGATACACATTTACTTAATTTAATTTTTTTGCATTATTGTTGGTATTTTTTATTTTAATTGTATTTGTCTTTTTGTAGCTACATATTGCTTTATAAGCTCTTAAAGAAGCTGAAACGTGAAACATGTCGAGCAACAAGCATCACGCTGGTTACAGTAGCTACTTTATGTGTATATTGTACATGTGCACTGAATTATTTTTATGAAATGTGGACAACATTCATTGTCCCCCGTTTCTTTTAAAACTTTGGACTCCAATAAAGATGTTTTTATAACAAAATATTTTTTGTGTGTTTTGGCACCATTAAAATCCCCTTCTGTTCTAAAATTCTTTGAAAACTATTGATAGATGTAAGATAGCTGAAACATTTCATTGGATCCTTCTTTCCCATTGATCAGGGGTCACCCCCCATATGTTCACATGTATAGGGATTGCCACGACCATTGATGAGGGGTCACCCCCCCATATGTACACATGTATAGGGATTGCCACAAACAATGATGAGGGGTCACCCCTATTTCTTCATTTTGGGGTGCAGCAGAGTAATCTGTAATGCAGTGGTTCCCGGTCCCGGCTTCTTCTATATCAATCCACTGTAACAATTCAAGGGATTACAATAAAAGAGGCCAGGTGTTTAATAATAAGAAACAGAAGCACTGCAGATTAGACATGTGCATTCGTTTTGTCCGAATGCATTTTCGTCCGAATTTCAGGTATTTTCGTTATCGTTTTAACAAACGATAACGAAAGTGCAGAATCTGAAAAACGAAAGATCTGACAAACAAATGCTTTATTTTCTATTTCATGGCTACAACAGTTTGATATAGATAGGAGATTCGACATGATGATGACAATAACAATCTGTGTCCATCAAACCTGTGGTCGATGTGCCTAACCTTAACTCTATTAGTCCAAGATTATTCTACATAGAGAGCAAAGATTCGACATAGAGAGAAAAGATTCGACGTAGGGGAGAAAAGATTCGACGTAGGGGAGAAAAGATTCGACGTAGGGGAGAAAAGATAAATAAAAATAATGATGATGATGAATGTTATTGGCTGATTGTAACCAAAGAGGAGGAGCAGTAAAATAGCTAGAACTAAGTACACATGTACTTTGGCTTATGGTGTCTGTTGAAAGTTCTAAGAAGATTCGACGGAGCAGGTAAACTATACGGCGTCGTACAATTTAGCTGCTTTAGACAGATTCGACCCTAATTTGGATTTTCGGACGAATGCAATTTTTAACGAAGAACGAAATAAATAAAGACGAATTTCGGGAGTAACTAAATAAATTTATTTTTCGGACGAAAACAAAATTCCGAAACGAAATATTTCAGTGTGCACATGTCTACTGCAGATTACTCCACCGCACCCGAAAGTGAAGAATCAGTCCCTGTTTTTTACTTATTTCATTTCAGTGGGTCGGCATAACTGCCAGGCAACCAACATTTTTATATGAAGGCCAACATTATTCATCCCTGTGTCCCTCTGTCATGTTGGAATTATTTATTGTCACTGGAATTTTGAACTTTTCTCTCCATAATTTGATATTGTATACAAATATATATATAATGTAGGTGAAGGCGCTAAATCTGATTCTTCTTTTTTATTGCAGATGTATGCAGTATTTACTGCAGATACAGCTCACAAGGCAGGACTACCCCAGTGAGCAAGACAGAATATGAAAGCTACATTGAGACTCCACCAGCATGTGATGTTCACAAGGAGACTCCACCAGCATGTGCCGTTCACACGGAGACACCATCAGCATGTGACGTTCACACAGAGACTTCACCAGCATGGGATGTTCACATGGAGATTCCACCAGCATGAGACATTCACACGGAGACACCATCAGCATGTGACATTCACACGGAGACACCACCAGCATGTGACGTTCACACAGAGACACCACCAGCATGTGACATTCACATGGAGACTCCACCAGCATGTGATGTTCACATGAAGGCTCCACCAGCATGTGACGTTCACACGGATACTCCACCAGCATGTGTAGTTCACACGGAGACTCCAGCAGCATGTGACGTTCACACGGAGACTCCCCCAACATGTGACATTCACACCGAGACTCCACCAGCATGTGACCTTCACACCAAGACTCCACAAGCATGGTGGAGTCACGGTACCAATGACAAAGTTAGAGAAAGATGGAGCGCCCTACAAAATGATTTCAGGGACTTAGAGGCTATATTAAAAAAAAGGTCCACCAAGGCAATATTTTCAGAAATACTGCCGGTACCTCGAGGCACACCAGAGAAGCAACAGGAGCTTAGGGTACTTAACAAGTGGCTGAGGAACTGGTGCAGAGAGGAGGGGTTTGGTTTCATGGCGAACTGGGCTGACTTTTCAGGCGGGTACCATCTTTATAGTAGTGATGGATTGCACTTAAATGGGAGGGGTGCAGCTTTTTTGGGATTGAAGATGGCCAAAATGTTGGAAGAAAATTTAAACTAGGTGATGAGGAGGAGGGATTGGAGGATGATTTGCTAGTGAAAATGAGGGACAGAATCTTCAATTCAAGCCATCACAGGAATCCACTATCTCATCAATCTCTTGAAAGATTCTCATCAGCAACTTCTGAATCACAAACTATAAATGTAGTTGGAAAAACAAGACAATTGGCTTTTTCCTAGAAGAAGACTCAACCAAAAGTCTCAGGAACCCTCTCAGGGACCAGGTACGGCTGTACCAACACAGGTCCCTACACTGCTGGCAGCTGCCACTCCAGTAACTGGAGGGTCCTCCCATCAGCCATCCATTTTCGTTTTTGGAGCTTCTGAATCACCAACAATCAATGTAGCTGGACAAACAAGACAATTGGCTGTTCCTTAAAAGTTTTTGTACTTAAAAGTTTTAAGTGACAACGTTGTCAGTTTTTACCTTATGCAATCTTCTATTGTTTATGCTTTCCTCTCAATGATTAAAATGTTTTTCTACTAATTGTTCTAATAAAGTTATATCAGGTAAACCGCAGTTTGTTCCTTTTCCTTCACTGAAGGTAAGGACACCTTGGGTCCTATTCCCACTCCCCTTTTATTTTGACTACTTCTCCTGTTCTGACAAGGAACACCACTCTATTAGGTGAGCCGGTTACCTGAATTGACCAACGATACTGGTCATCAGGACCCCGCCCATTGCGTTTTTTTTTTTACAACAATCTGTGTGCCAAGCTTGTAGCATCATACTCAAAAAGACTTGAGGCTGTAATTGGTGCCAAAGGAGCCTCACCAAAGTATTGAGCAAAGGCTGTGATACTTATGTACATGGGAGGAGTCTGTGATACTGATGTACATGGGAGGAGCCTGTGATACTTATGTACATGGGAGGAGTCTGTAATACTTATGTACATGGGAGGAGCCTGTGATACTTATGTACATGGGAGGAGTCTGTGATACTTATGTACATGGGATTTTTTTTTTTTTAACCACTTAAGGAGCGGGCCTATTTTTCAGACATATTATATTATATTATATTATTATATGTACTTATTTACAAGTAAATACAATAAATAGCATTATGGATAAAGTAGAATACATCATCAGGAACGCAATCAGGTTTTTACCGTTTAGCGACGGCCCACCGTGTAAGTGTTTAGGGGCGGGGGAGCTAGAACAGGTGAGGTGCGTGTACATATACTGGGGCAGGGCGGCCGCTCTGCGCCAGATCACATACCTACTACATGATCTGACAGTTCCAGGTCTGGTGTGCGCACTAGGGTGACCACATTTCCAAACTGCCATTCTGCCATTCAGGGACACCCCCCCTTCCCAAAAAAATATGATTTCAAAACCCTCGCCGACGTTGGAATCTGTCACTCATTTCCTTCTTGCGTGGCTATCTCTATCATAGAACGCTAGGAGGAAGTGATGTCACTTTAGAACAGCGTTCCCCAACCTTTTTTGCATGGGGGACCGGTTTTGTGGAAGCAATGTAGTCTCTCGGTTGACAGGGAATTCGGCGGCAGGTGATTTGTCGGGTGAATGGCTGATGTTAGCACTTAAATAATCCCGACACCATGCTTGATATGGAGGGACCCGAGGACTGGGAAGCACGGGAGGGACTCGGGGACACAGACACAGGCAGCCCCACCCCCATTTCAGTCACGAGAGATGGCTGCATCGGCCATGTCAATTTCATTCCGGGGCACTGTATTGTCCCAGAATGAAGGTGCCCGGGACAGACCTCCAAGATGCGGGACTTTCCCGGGCAATCCAGGACCATGCTTGGTATGGTGTCAGGATGATCAAATCACATTGTTTCTATTACTGCATTGTAATATATGATGAAATAGTTCAATTCACCATAATGCAGAATCAGTGGGAACACTAAGCTTGTCACTTGCCACCAGATACAGCATGCCACCGTCTCCTGGCCCCAGATGCAGCTTGTCACTTGTCACCGTTGTCTGCTGCCAGATGCAGTGTGTCACTTGCCATCCAATGCAGTTTGTCGCTTGCCACCCGTAGCCTACCACCAGATGCAGTGTGCCACTTGCCACCTATACCTATAGCTTGCCACCAGATGCAGTGTGCCACTTGCCACCTATAGCCTGCCAGCAGATGCAGTGTGCACTTGCCACCCATACCCTTCCACCAGATGCTGTGTGCCACTTGCCACCCACAGCCTGCCACCAGATACAGTCTCACTTGCCAACCAATAGTGAGAGTGTATAGTGAAGGGTGCAGGGTTCTGTAGAGGGGTGCAGAGTACTATGGGTTGGGGGCAGGGTTCTGTGGAGGGATGCAGGGTACTATGGGTTGGGGGCAGGGTGTAGAGTGAGGGCTTCAGGGTTCTGTAGAGGGGTGCAGGGTACTATGGGTTGGGGGCAGGGTTCTGTGGAGGGGTGCAGGGTACTATGGGTTGGGGGCAGGGTTCTGTGGAGGGGTGCAGGATACTATGGGTTGGGGGCAGGGTTCTGTGAAGGGATGCAGGGTACTATGGGTTGGGGCAGGGTTCTGTGGAGGGGTGCAGGGTACTATGGGTTGGGGCAGGGTTCTGTAGAGGGGTGCAGGGCATTATGGGTTGGGGGCAGGGTTCTGTGGAGGGGTGCAGGTTACTATGGGTTGGGGCAGGGTTCTGTGGAGGGGTGCAGGATACTATGGGTTGGGGCAGGGTTCTGTGGAGGGGTGCAGGGTGCTATGGGTTGGGGGCAGGGTTCTGTGGAGGGGTGCAGGATACTATGGGTTGGGGCAGGGTTCTGTAGAGGGGTGCAGGGCACGATGGAATGGGGGCAGGGTTCTGTGGAGGGGTGCAGGGTACTATGGGTTGGGGGCAGGGTTCTTTGGAGGAGGGCAGTGTACTATGGGTTGGGGGCAGGGTTCTGTGGAGGGGTGCAGGGTACTATGGGTTGGGGGCAGGGTTCTGTAGAGTAGAGGGGTGAGGGGTGCAGGGTAGATGGGGGTACAGGAAGAAGAGAGGGCTCCCACACAGGGTTCAATGGAGGAGTAGAGGGCAGAGGACAGTGTCAGAGGGGGCCCTGGACATTGACAGCCTGGAACGGTCGTAGGGACCTGGATCAGAGCTGGGGGAGACGATCAGGGAGGGAGCAGCTGGGGGTGAGCACCGAGAAGGAGGGACCCGAGGACTGGGAAGCACGGGCGGGACTCGGGGTCACAGACACAGGCAGCCCCACCCCCATTTCAGTCACGAGAGACGACTGCATCGGCCATGTCAATTTAATTCCGGGACACTGTATTGTCCTGGAATGAAGGTGCCCGGGACCCAGGACAGACCTCCAAGATGCGGGACTTTCCCGCTCAATCCGGGACGCATGGTCACCCTACTTGTCATCCGATGTTTGTCGATTGCTACCCGTAGCTTGCCACCGGATGCAGTGTGCCACTTGCCACCTATACCTATAGGCTTTTACCAACGAGCCCTGGGAAACGATCCGACGGTTCGCGTGGCTGGCCACAGAGGTGAACAGAAACCAGATTGTCTCCGATCACCTATATGTTCCTGGAGGACCGGAGCGACATCATGGCGTCACTTTCGGCCTAGGGAGGGAGTAAACTATTTTTTTAAAGCAAAAGATCACATTTTTTTGATCTTCTGCTTTTAAAGTTAGAGGAGAGGTTTGGGGTCTTATTAACCCCCAGGTCAATCCATAAAGAGGACCTGCCATCCCTTATTTCTATTACAAGGGATGATTACATTCCTTGTAATAAGAATAAAAGCAATCAAAAAAGAAAAAAGTATTAAAAAGGACAGCGTAAAAATAAAATAAATAAGAAAAAAAAAATGAAACCGCTCTCATCCCTCCGTGCTCGCACGCAGAAGTGAACGCATATGGAAGTTGCGCCTGCATATGTAAACGTTGTTTGCACCACATGTGAGGTATCGCCGCAAAACGTTATAACCCCTGTCAGGTTTCTTTTTTCATTTGTATCCCATTGGGGATAGCCCTTTTTAGTTTCTGTCCTGTATGTAAAACAGAAGTGTGAGAGAGTCTTTCCAAATTTGAGGAAAGTCCCCTCTTAGAAATGTATCCCCATAACAAGAAAGATTTTCTTCTCTATTCCTGTTCTGGTGACAACCCAAGTTTATGAATTTAACATCACTTTCTGTCAGGGTGGATTTGATTTAAATCAACTTGATCATTTTTAAAGAGCAACTGTCATTTCTGTCCCGGAGCGGCTCCTCCTCTGACCCGCTGTTGACTCACCGACAGTCCCATTCACTTTAATGGGACGGCTGGTGATGCGGCAGTGACACAACAAGGTGAGGGACGTAGCGGCAGTGGGTGATTGGATGCCCACTAACAGGCGCTGCCATGATGGATCTGAAATGACAGGTGCTCTTTAAATGTAAGGACTTATTCTTGCTGGTAGTTAGAATCTTTAATATTTACAAACAAATGAAGGTTTCCTATTTAGAATAATAAGCTGTCAGGTTAGTAAAACAGCGATATCAGAACCGATTCAGTCATACAGTTTGTAGTGTACATAGATTTGCTAAAACAATGGGATAAAGGAATATTCCTGAACTTTGTTTTATCTCATGGTTACTGCGAAATTGTGCGAATGCATCAATGCAGCGCATGTTATCTCAGCTTGCAGAGCTTGGATTCATTGAATGAGTTTACCAAAAATGTAAATGTTGCAGAATATACAGCCTCATGCTACACAACTAAGCTCCATTTCATGCTGAATAAACTAAATGATTAATGTATCTTAAATAGAAAACGATCGTTATATAAATTTTTTCTCCAAAAGCATTTTATTAAAATAAATTTGCTAAAAAAAAAAATCAGATTTAACCACTTCAGGACCGCCCAACGTGTATGTACGTCGCTACTTTGACATGAAATACCGGGGTTATGGCAGCAGCTAGCTGCCATAACCCGGTATATTTTTACACAGTGGGCGATCCTCTTTCACATAAAAGTGATCCCCAGTGGCAGATTCGCCACGGGATCACTTTTATGGGCAGCGGGAGAGGTGCCCCCTCCTGCCGCTTCCCAGTCATTTACGCCACTTACCAGAGAGGTCAGCAGCGGCAGAAATAATCCGATCCGATGGAGTGATGGGCAGGAAGTCGAGTGAGAGCAAGATGACCCCCACTCAACTCTATGCCCATGGAGGACCAGAGCGACGACAAACGTCACTTCCGCCCTCCGGCCTTAAAGAGCCCATTTTTTTTAAATGTCAAAACATAAAATGAATTTTTTTTTGCTTTTAAGTGTAAATGAAGGGACAGTGTAAAAATAAAAAGTAAAATAAACAGGAAAAAAAAAAAATTTAAAGTGCCCCGTCCCTTTGTGCAGAAGCGAACGTATACGCAAGTCGCGCCCACATTTGAGAGGTATTGCTGTGATCGTTAGAGCGACAGCAATAATTCTAGCGCAAGACCTCCTCTGTAACTTTAAACAGGTAACCTTTTAAGCGTCGCCTATGGAGATTTTTGAGTACTGTAGTTTGTCGCCATTCCACGAGCGGGCGCAAATTTAAATCATGACATGTTAAGTATCAATTTACTTGGCGTAACATCATCTTTCACATTATACAAAAAAAATGGGCTAACTTTACTGTTTTCTTATTTTTTAATTAAAAAAAGTGTATTTTTTTCCAAAAAAAATTACTTTTGTAAGACCGCTGCGCAAATACGGTCTGACGAAGTATTGCAATGATCTCCATTTTATTCTCTAGGGTCTCTGCTAAAAAAAATATATATATACATTTATGTATATTAATATAGATTTATATATATAAAAAATACATATTTTATCTTGTAAACAACAAATGCCAGAAATAGGCTTTGCCCTTAACCACTTCAGCCCCGGAAGGTTTTACCCTTCCTGACCAGAGCACTTTTTACAATTTGGCACTGCGTCGCTTTAACTGGTAATTGCGCGGTCATGCAACGCTGTAACCAAACTTTGCGTCCCTTTTTTTCCCCCACAAATGGAGCTTTCTTTTGGTGCTATTTGATCACCTCTGAGTTTTTTATTTTTGAAGAGCGACAATTTTGAAAAAAAAAATTTTTTTTTTTTACCTTTTTCTATAATAAATATCCCCAAAAATGTTTTTAAAAAACAAATTTCTTCATCAGTTTAGGCCCATATGTATTCTTCCACATATTTTTGGTTAAAAAAATCACAATAAGCTTAGATTGATTGGTTTGTGCAAAAGTTATAGCGTCTACAAACTATGGGAAAGATTTATGGCATTTTTATAAATGTTTTTTTTTATTTTTTACTAGTAATGGTGGTGATCTGCGGTATTGCGGCAGACAGACCGGACACTTTTGACGCGGTTTTGGGACCATTGACATTTGCACAGCGATTGGTGCTATAAAAATGCGCTGATTACTGTGTAAATGACACTGGTAGGGAAGGGGTTAACAACAGGGGGTGATCAAGGGGTTAAATGTGTGAGTTCCCTCACTGTGTTCTAACTGTATGAGGATAGAACTTACTAGGCGAGGAGACATTTTGCTGTTCCTACTAACGAGGAACATACGACATGTCTCCTCTCCTCTGACAGCACAGGGATTTGTGTGTTTACAAATCCCCGTGCTGGTGCTCGTGCACGCGATCGTGTCGTGCAGCGGGCACGCGCACGCCCTCTGGCGGCTCTTAAAGGAACCCCAGGGTTTCGCGCAGCGGTGCCATTGTGCCACAGTATATGTATGCGAGCCAGTTGGGAACCGGTTAAGTGGTTAGATAGAAAAAAAAAAAATCCAATTTAAATTAAAAAAAACATAGATTTTTTTCCACCCTGCTTTCTGTCCCAGGGCCAATGACCTCCAGGACAAATAGAGAGCAACAAAGCAGCCTTAAAAACCAAACACCTACATTTTATAGATACATTTTAACCGGGCGTGGCTCTCGTTCTGGGAGGGCGTCATATGACGCCCTTGCCTTCCCGAACCCACCAGGGGGCGCGCACCCGCCATGTCACTGGGGACACGATGCGCGTGCCCGGCGGCCGCGATGTCCGTCGGGCACCCACGATTGCCCGGTAACACAGCAGGACCTGTCAGGGGAGAGGAGACAGATACAGAGGAACACCGATCAGTCTCCTCCCCTTGTGAGTCCCCTCCCCCTACAGTTAGAACAATTCCCTAGGAAATATAATTAACCCCTCGATCAACCCCTGGTGTTATACTCTTCCCTGCCAGTCACATTTATACAGTAATCAATGCATTTTTATAGCACGGATTGCTGTATAAATGACAATGGTCCCAAAAATGTGTCAGAAATGTCCGATGTGTCCACCATAATGTTGCAGTCACGATAAGAATCGCAGATCGCAGCCATTACTAGTAAAGAAAAAAAATTATAATAAAAATGCTATAAATCTATCCCCTATTTTGTAGACGCTATAACTTTTGTGCAAACCAATAAATATTGGTTTTGCGTTTTTTTTTTACCAAAAATATGTAGAAGAATACATATCGGCCTAAACTGAGGAAAAAAATTTGTTTTAAAGAAGAAAAAAAATGGGGATATTTATTATAGCAAAAAGTAAAAAATAGTGTTTTTTTCCAAACTTGTCACTCTTTTTTTGTTTATAGCGCAAAAAATAAAAACCGCAGAGATGATCAAATACCACCAATAGAAAGCTCATTTGGGTACAGTGTTGTATGACCACGCAATTGTCATTCAAAGTGTGACAGCGCTGAAAGCTGAAAAATGGCCTGGGCAGGAAAGGGGTGAAAAGTGCTCGGTATTGAGGTGGTTAAACATGATAAAAGTGTGTATAAGGCGCTCTGAGTAACAGACCAATCAGATATCAGTCTAGGTAGAGATAGAAGAGGGTCTTCATGCACTTCCTGCAGCACTTGAAGAGAGAACCAAATTCTGGAAGTAAAATAAAAAGGCGCCTCTAAGTGCAGAAGTAAAACTTTATATTTCCCAAAAGGGTTAAAAACACTTACAAAAGGGTGGATGGTATTAGTATTAGTAATATGGCAGGTGGTCCGGCGTTCTGGTAGTCTAAAAGGAGTCTCAGGGATATTCGGAGGTGTAATTCTATGGCAGCATATGCTGAAGTGGCCAGCAAGATGGAAGTCACAACTCTGGACACTGGGAAGACAGCTAGGCTTCTGAGACAGCGTGGGAAGCCGAATCCAGGAAGTGACGTCAACGGGAAGGGACCAACAACCAGCGTGGACAGCAAACTGGAAGTGATGTCATCAACATGTGACGCGTTTCGGAACAACTAATTGGTTCCTTCTTCAAGCAATGACTAAAGGTTACTAGAAGCAGAGCTTCTTATGATCTGTGGGCGGGCTTTGGGCAGACATGAGCAGGACAAAGGGGAACACTGAGCTTATAAAATTACATAATGAATATAAAAACAGCGTACTGGGGACACAAAAAGGAAAAACAGAAGACTGACATACAGGGCAAACTGATGCAAAGACATGATGCAAAAACAGCAAAAGTGATGCGCAACGCAATTGGCTAATATCACTGCATGCAGATGGAGCATAGCAGCTTGATAGCACTTCACTCGCTGTGTATATATACATTAACAATAGACGCTAAAATGGTGAACAATATACATCAATGGATCTATGGTATAATATATTGAATATATATGATGAGGAAGTGAATCATTAAAAGATACATTCAAAGGAGTATATTAAAAAGTCGTGAACGGGGAACCATATGTAAAGGCAATATAAAATGTATATATATATATATATATATATATATATATATATATATATATATATATATATATATATAGATACACACGTTGATGACATCACTTCCGGTTTGCTAATCACGCTGGTTGCTGGTCCCTTCCCGTTGACATCACTTCCCATAGTCCCTCCCAAAGCACGCCCACAGACCATAAGAAGCTCTGCTTCTAGTAACCTTTAAACATTGCTTGAAAAAGGAACCAATTAGTTGTTCCGAAACGCGTCACATGTTGATGACATCACTTCCAGTTTGCTGTCCACGCTGGTTGTTGGTCTCTTCCCGTTGACGTCACTTCCTGGATTCGGCTTCCACGCTGTCTTCCCAGTATCCCGAGTTGTGGCTTTTATCTGCCGGGCCACTTCAGAGTATGCTGCCATAAAATTACACCTCCGGATATCCCTGAGACTCCTTTGGACTACCAGAATGCTGGACCAACTGCCATATTACCCACCCACCCTTTTGTAAGTGTTTTTAGCCCTTTTGGGAAATATAAAATTTTACTTCTGCACTTAGCGGCGCCTTTTTTTTCCTTTACATTTTAAACATCATTATAGTATCACATATGAGCAAACACGCACACGCGTACATACACGCAAAGACGACACCAAAATGCAACCCATACACATCACAAAACACGCAAAAAAAAAACGTGACTCAGATGAATTTTTTTCTTCTTTCGTTTTTTTTTTTTCTTGTCGATTTAAAGATTACAGTATTTTTTTTAATCACACACAAAAAAAGGCACTTAAAAACTGTTGTTTGCTCCCCCCTCCCCTCAAAGAAGTTAAATGGATTAGCTCCCGTTCTCTCAGAAGACAGATTTACAATAAAAATATATAATATCATAAAAAAATAACTTTAGAAATACTGGCAGCCGTTCTCCAAGATGTGCGGTTTCTGTGTAGACGGTTTCGGAGGATTATTTCCTCAATGCAAGCTCCCCTTCAGAGGGCAAGAATGGAGCAATCTGATTGGTTGCCCTGCAGAGCACCACACCTTTTGTGATGGTAAAACAGCATTCATGGATGACCACAACTGGAAGATGTGCATAGAAACCAAAACATACAAACCTAAAATTACGATTATTCAATTTTTTTTAATTCAGTTTTTTCCTATTGGTTGTACTGGATGAACTTGTCTCTTTTTTTCAGCCAAACTATCTAATCGTGTGACATTATTGAATACCTCCAGATACGTTTTTTTTAAAGAAAAAAATGAAACTGACAATTGACAGCCCGTTAATACCTTTGTGTGCTTTTTTTTTTTTACAATAGGGGAGGAGCTAATGAGCAACGTAGCACCTGACACCCGCTCACACTCTAGGACTGTGCCCGCCTCCTCCAATACACCATGCTGATTGGCCGCACAGGAAAAATTCCTATTGCATACTGGGTTCAAGATTTTTTTTTTTTGTCAATTCTTTAAAAGTTTTTTATTTTTATTTTTTAATTCTTTGTTTATGCATGTTGACAAGGCACAGCTATGTAAGGACATATGGTAGATATATGTATTTTTTGGAGTTTCTTTAAATAATTTTACATGTCTGATGCAGCTTACTGATCCATTGATCATACGTTTAAAAAACTAACCCTAATTAAAGAAAACTATAGCACAATAATTATGCAGCTCATTAACTTTTGTTTGAATTCTGAGCTCTTAATAAAAATAATCAAAGAAAAAATTGAAAGAAAAAAAAAAAAAAAGGACACTTGGGAAAGCAGCACCCAATAAAAAAAGTGAGTAGGATATTGCTTTAGTTTTAAAATGAGAAAAATATATTAGTGGTCCTTTTTTAAAAATCTATTAAAAAAATCTTAAATTAGCTCAAATTTAGCTTTAGGGTTGTTGGACCTGGAGAGCGGAGTTCCAAAAATTTGAACTGAATCGCCAAATCTATTCCAATGCAGAAAAAAAAAAAAATCTTAAAAAGAAAAAAATTTAAAAGGATCATTCCACCTAAAATATGAACATTTCAGGCAGATGCCAGAGTTAAACCTTCAAATGGCCTCTTATATTCCTTTGAGGATCGTGGGGGGTCCCCAGTCATTAAAAGTGGAACCCGACACAATGATCCAAGGTGCCCAGAGGCTGAGCCAAGCAGCATGACGGGGACAACTTACCCCATGTGTGTATGCTTGAGCAATATTTCACAGAATAACACCTAGTGCTAGAAAACGGCGTGGCTGAGCTGGGGCATGGGTGACAGGTACACTTTGTGCGTCTAAAACGCAGGATCTAGAGGCATGCCAGTATTTCTATTCATGTTACTAACACTCTAAAATCATATATACAGATATACATATTTATAGAATGATAAAGAATAGCTAAAACAATCATTAAAACTTTATTTTTTTTTCTATCACTTCGCTGCCCCCCAGTGGAGACTCCACACACTGCAACAAAGCAAATCGCCGCGCAACACTTGATATAAAAGTTGCCACTTACAAGAAATAACTAGTAAAAATGAACACTTTATATAGAAGTCCTGTAGCCTGGACCACGGATGTGGTTACATTCTGTGCACAGAACGGGGTCCCCTGTAGTCCTGACAGGGGTGGAGGCGAGCGATTCCCCCATCACCAAAGTGCAGCAACTTTCTTGTGGAGCTACGCTAGAGAGAATGGACAGGGAGCGACGCTCAATACTCGTTTGCCAATTACCTCGTATAAAAAAAATGTGAAATTCTTCTCAATGTGAGTTCTGAAATATAGTCCCTTTAGATAGAATTTATAGATATAGAAAAAGGCACTGTTCTAGAGCTTTAAAAAGGCAAAATGGTCAGATTATGATCAACGATATACCTTGTAACAGTGGGAAGAAGGCACATATTTTTTTTTTTTTTTTTTTTTTTTAAGCCTTAAGAGAACCAGTCGTCCACGTAAAACGCAGACCAAGCGAATGGTCCAAGAATACAGCTTACCGATTCAACAGTGACAGCACCGGACATCACTTTTGAATCAAGAGGCGGCGCTCTCGTGAAGACCGTTTTAAAGTGAATCTGTAGCCAGGCTATGAACATATTTGAAATAAAATATTCAATGTATTCCTAAAAAAACCTGTAAAGAAGCTTTAAAATAAACCCTCACTGACCTCTGTAGCTGCAGGCACTGTGGAAAAATGAATCCTCAAAATTCACAACAAAGACACTGAAATGTAATTTTTCTTTACTGTTGCTTCCTATGTCATCAGGGACATAGGCAGCCTGATAGCCTTTTGATGTAGACCATCAGCAGGTGCTCTAAAAGGTTCAAGAACAGGCTGCAACCTCAAGTCTGAGTCTCGCTTGCTGGGTTTACCAACTGGGCAGTGGTGACCACCCCCCAAGTTGATCGGTCGGTCACACAGCTGTCAGGTCAGTCTCAGTGCAGTACTCACACCGGGGACTGTCACATCTCTGCCCATACTCTGCATGGCTTTGATCAGCAGCTCCTCATCTGTACAGCTCCAGAGCCTGCCACCATACCGTCCCCACCCTCCTCCTAGGCCAATGGGCTCACTCTTCCTTTCAACCAATCAGGACACGGGTCTCAGGACCCGCTTCTTTATTGGCTGGGAGGAGAATCAGTGTGACAATAGCGAATATTCACCCTTTTTTGAAGCCTATTAGAGCTTCTGGTTTTAATCGCGTGCTTCAAAAAAAAAAAAAAACACATTGTAATCAATGCGTCCGGCGCCCCGCATGTAGATTAGGGGCTGGATGCATGGATAGGGGAGGCGGTGCCCCTGCGACCCTAATGGACGGGCCGCCACTGCAACCAGGGTTCCACGAGAAGTACGCAGTGGTTGCGTCTCCATTCCACCATTGCACTGGATTTATATTGGCTCTGACCATCAGATTGATATCAACCCAACAGTACTCTTGGAGTTCTGGCTCATGACCTCACCAGAAAATAGCAGTGCGAGCCAACAGCGTGGGAAGAAAGGAGTCTTCTGAGCAAAAGGAGCAACTGGAGCTCTATGTGCTAATGAGAACACTGGAGGAACGGGGTTTGAGCAATTAAGGTTACCCTCGGAAGAGGTATAACTCGATGACCCGTATGTGGAACCGAGTAAGGGGTGACTATTGGAGGCATCAACTGAGACTAGTAAGGATGAGCTTGGGTTTGACCTGAACCCGGAAGTTAGTTGTCACTACCGAGCCAATGAACTACAGGGCTGGAGACTCCCCATCTCCATGTATACACACGGACGGGGATGCCTGTGACATCATTGACCCAACATGGCCATATTAGGTAAAACCACTGACCTAAAATGGTCATGTGCCTATATAAGGTCAATGATGTCACAGGCAACCCTGCCCCTCTGTGTACATCAGTCGTGGGGTGGGGAATCACCCGGCCGCAGCTCATTGGCCCAGCAATGACAGCTAACTCCTGGGATTTGCACTGAGCACAAGGGAAAAGTAGTAAGATTTAATATATATTCTTTTATCAGTTTTTCTATCTACAACCTAATAATTGCACCAATGTTCCATGAGCTGTAGATCAAAAAACGATATCGGGGATTCTCCGAGAATTTTTTCAAGGGTCCCTTTCCAGGGTAAAAAGCTTTGTAACACTACTCTATTGTAGTTTCCGAGGATGAATTACTCCATAGTGCATCTACATCTTTTAATTGTTGTTATATCTACACCTCAATAATCACGCTAATGTTCTATAAACTGTAGATCAAAAAAACGATTTCAGGGCTTCTCAGAGATCTGAAAATTGTTTTAAGGGTGTTTTCCAAGATAAAATGTTTGGGAACTCTGCTCTGTTATTATTTCCGAAGATAAATTACTCCACAGTGCATCTACATTTTTTTATTTGTTGTTATAGTCACAACTCAACAATCACACTTCATGCTCTGAGATTTTTTTCAAGGGTCCCCGTCCAGGGTTTAAACGTTTAGGAACTTTGCTCTATTCCAATTTCTGAGGATGAATTACTCCACAATGCATGCAGCTGCAGAGGTCAATGAGAGCTTGTTTCAAAGCTGAACATTACCCCCCCCCCCATTTCCTGCAGTATTCACCCCCTCCAAACTACAGCACTGTCCCCCTCCACTGCCGCTTGTCACTGATCTGAATGACACTAGCCTTACTCTGGGGTACATGATCATGCTGGCCTGGGCTCATAGTACTGGGGCAGCCCCAGCCAGGCAAGAAGAAGAAGAAGAACCCATGATGTCAGCAGGCTGGAGAATAGATGGAATTAAGGTATGTATGCTTTTTAAAAAAAGCAGGAGTGAGGGAAGCCTAAGGAGGGGGGTGGGAGGCCAGAGTGGCTAGGGGCTGGGGATCTACTTATAAAAGCTCATTTAAGGTCGACAGCCTGGATACAGGTTCACTTTAACATGGCTGACTATGACCGGTAGGGGGCACGTACAAGCTAAATAGCCTATGGTGATCATTCAGCACCCTTCCTGTGTGTACAATAGGTGGAAATCAGATTAAAAAGGCACTTAACATCTCTCTAAACCCAAAGAAATTTCCACCGCTATTGCGTTTCGTAACCTGAGTCGCAGCCTAGCGCAATACATCAGATTTTAAAGCCAAACTGACGTACCAAACACGCGCGCACCGCGTCCTAATCCCAGTCCTATGTCTATACATTCACACCCTTGTTACACCCTAGATCTTGGGAGCTCAACCTGTGGCCCTCCAGCTGTTGCTGAACTACAACCCCCATGAGGCATTGCAAGGCTGACCGTTACAAGCCTGACTCCCAAAGGCAGAGGCATGATGGGACTTGTAGTTCTGCAAGAGCTGGAGGGGCAAGAAGTTAAGCATCCATGCCCTAGATTTTGGTGGCTTCCTAACAATTTTCAATGCTTTCAAGTCTTTACAGGAACTGAACCTAAAAAAACGCGCTTCCGTCACTTCTAATGGTCCCCTATACTGTCTGATTTTTATTTTTACAGCAAAAACGTATTGAAAAAACAATATGTGAAATCTGCACAAATATGTAGAGCGTTTTTTTTTTTTTTGCATAAGTAAAATTCAAAGTTTTCTGCAACAAAATAAAACCTAAATGATTCATAGTGTATAGGCGTAATGGAAATGAAACATAACACAAACCAGGACTTCCCCAAGAAAATGTCCACCTGCAAGCCTCCATAATTTTTCACCAACACTAGCGTCTAAGCCTTCCGGCAGCTGCCAATCCGGTCCCAAATTGTGACCAGCACCTAAGGGGCGCCCTACCAGTGTTTGGTCTCCTGCACTTACTCCGTCACCTAAAAACGCACGTACCGGCCTCCGAACACTCCGCTATAAAATTGCAGACAATACCAAAACAGCAAAAAAAAAAACACCAATAATCGCCAGACTGGGTGACTGTGGCACCTACTTCCTGGGGCATTTTGGCCCAAGCATAAAAAAAATAAAAAGATTAAGTCTCATTTTTCTAACCCAAATTATATCAACTAAAAAAAAAAAAAAATTGTAAGGTTTTTGACAAAACCGCAAGTGTTTTTTTGGAAGGCGAAATAGCTTCATCCACTTCCGTCGCTTTAATTGGCCAAGAAATACAAGAGCAGCTTCAAGTTTAAGGTATTCTTCTATTGCAAAGTTCTTTCATCACTAAGAAAAGTCTTCTGGAGAAAAAAAAAAAAAAAGAATCAAAGGCGAGTGATATTAAAAGCATTTTTTTCGTGAAAAGTTTCAGTTCCTCGTCTTCTGTGAGTTCAAATAACCATTCCTCGTTAGCTTGTGGGTTTGGTGTGTACTTCATAGCGTTAAGGGCTTTCGCTCTCTAACCGAGGCTAATATAGACTGAAATGTTCACACAAAATAAAAAAAAAAAAATTAGTTCAAAATACTTGTGATTTTGGTATGGAAACGGCCAATTAGAAACCCACAAACCATACCGGGCGCTGTGGTTTATGCAGCTTTAAAAAAAAAAAAAAAAAAAAAAAGGCAGTTGTGGGGAACAGGAGGGCCAGACGAGAGAGAAGCGGGGCCCGCGTGTTCAGGTCACTAGGTGTAGAGGCCAAGGTGACTCTCCTGTGCTTTCTGCAGACCAGCAGCATTGTTGGCCAGAGTGCCCACCATTCTTACAGAAACCCTTCCCCATTCCAAGTCATTAGCTGGCAGTTCTGCGCTGTTTTAGGACGCTGTATACATCATCCACCTTGCTTAATCTCTCAAAGAAGGGAATAAGGTCTAGGAGCTCAGTGTCGGACATGTCGTCAAACCAAGATATCACCGGAACCTGCAATGCAAATAGAAAGCGTAGGGTGAACTCTTAAGAAAAAAAAAGAATAGAATGAAAAATAAGCAAAAAAAAACAAAGCTATTAAAATCCACATATAATGTGTAATATACACATACACCATATTACCAAAAGTATTGGGACGCTTGCCTTTACACGCACATGAACTTTAATGACATCCCAATCTTAGTCCGTAGGGTTCAATATTGAGTTGGCCCCACCCTTTGCAGCTATAACAGCTTCAACTCTTCTGGGAAGGCCGTCCACAAGGTTTAGGAGTGTGTCTATGGGAATTTTTGACCATTCTTCCAAAAGCGCATTTGTGAGGTCGGGCACTGATGTTGGACGAGAAGGCCTGGCTCGAAATCATAGTTACATAGTAGGTGAGGTTGAAAAAAGACACAAGTCCATCAAGTCCAACCTATGTGTGTGATTATGTGTCAGTATTACATTACATATCCCTGTATATTGCGGTCATTCAGGTGATTATCTAATAGTTTCTTGAAGCTATCAATGCTCCCCGCTGAGACCACCGCCTGTGGAAGGGAATTCCACATCCTTGCCGCTCTTACAGTAAAGAACCCTCTACGTAGTTTAAGGTTAAACCTCTTTTCTTCTAATTGTAATGAGTGGCCACTTGTCTTATTAAACTCTCTTCTGCGAAAAAGTTTTATCCCTATTGTGGGGTCACCAGTACAGTATTTGTAAATTGAAATCATATCCCCTCTCGAGCGTCTCTTCTCCAGAGAGAATAAGTTCAGTGCTCACAACCTTTCCTCATAACTAATATCCTCCAGACCCTTTATTAGCTTTGTTGCCCTTCTTTGTACTCGCTCCATTTCCAGTACGTCCCTCCTGAGGACTGGTGCCCAGAACTGGACAGCATACTCCAGGTGCGGGCGGACCAGAGTCTTGTAGAGCGGGAGAATTATCGTTTTATCTCTGCAGTTGATCCCCCTTTTAATGCATGCCAATATTCTGTTTGCTTTATTAGCAGCAGCTTGGCATTGCATGCCATTGCTGAGCCTATCATCCACTAGGACCCCCAGGTCTTTTTCCATCCTAGATTCCCCCAGAGGTTCTCCCCCCAGTGTATAGATTGCATTCATATTTTTGCCACCCAAATGCATTATTTTACATTTTTCTACATTGAACCTCATTTGCCATGTAGTCGCCCACCCCATTAATTTGTTCAGGTCTTTTTGCAAGATTTCCACATCCTGCGGAGAAGTTATTGCCCTGCTTAGCTTAGTATCGTCTGCAAATACAGAGATTGAACTGTTTATCCCATCCTCCAGGTCGTTTATGAACAAATTAAATAGGATTGGTCCCAGCACAGAACCCTGGGGAACCCCACTACCCACTACCCCCAATCTCTGCTCTAATTGATCCCAACCGTGTTCTATCAGGGTGGAGGTCAAGACTCTGTACAGGCCAGTCAAGTTCCTCCATAGCAAAACTCACTCATCCATATCTTTATGGACCTTGCTTTGTGCTTCTGGAAGAATGGTCAAACATTCCCATAGACACACTCCTAAACCTTGTGGACGGCCTTCCCAGAAGAGTTGAAGCTGTTATAGCTGCAAAGGGTGGGCCAACTCAATATTGAACCCTACAGACTAAGACTGGGATGGCATTGAAGTTCATACTTTTGACAATATAGCAGTGTTTCTCACCTCCAGTCCTCAAGGCGCCCCAACAGGTCATGTTTTCAGGCTTTCCATTATTTTGCACAGATGATTTCATCAGTTTCACTGCCTTGGTAATTACCACAGCTGTTTCATCTAAGGGAAATCCTGAAAACATGACCTGTTGGGGCACCTTGAGGACTGGAGTTGAGAAACACTGCAATATAGTGTATATGGTTTCGGGAGTATAAATGTATGGTTCTGGGAGTATAACTGTACGGTTCTGGGAGTATAACTGTATAATTCTGGGAATGTTCTGGAAGTATAACTGTATGGTTCTGGGAATATAATTGTATGGTTCTTGGAATGTTCTGGGAGTGTAACTGTATGGTCCTGGGAATATACAGTAACTGTATGGTTCTAAGAGTATAACTGTATGATTCTAGGAGTATAACTGTATGGTTCTAGGAGTATGACTGTATGGTTTCCATGAATATTACTGTATGATTCTGGGAATGTTCTAGGAGTATAACGTGTATGGTTCTGGGAGTATAACTGTATGGTTCTGGGAGTATAACTGTATGGTTCTGGGAGTATAACGTGTATGGTTCTGGGAATATAACTGTATGGTTCTGGGAATGTTCTGGGAGTATAACTGTATGGTTCTAGGAGTATAACTGTATGGTTCTGGGAGTATAAACTGTGATTCTGGGAATGTTCTGGGAGTATAACTCTATGCTTCTGGGAATGTTCTGGGAGTATAACCGTATGGTTCTAGGAGTATAACTGTATGATTCTTGGAATGTTTCTGGGAGTATAACTGTATGGTTCTAGGAGTATAACTGTATGATTCTTGGAATGTTTCTGGGAGTATAACTGTATGGTTCTAGGAGTATAACTGTATGATTCTTGGAATGTTTCTGGGAGTATAACTGTATGGTTCTAGGAGTATAACTGTATGGTTCTGGGAATGTTCTGGGAGTATAACTGTATGCTTCTGGGAGCATAACTGTATGGTTCTAGGAGTAAAAATGTATGGTTCTGGGAATCTTCTGGGAGTATAACTGTATGGTTCTAGGAGTATAACTGTATGATTCTGGGAGTATAATTGTATGCTTCTGTGAGTATAACTGTATGCTTCTGGGAATGTTCTGGGAGTATAACTGTATGGTTCTAGGAGAATAACTGTATCGTTCCGGGAGTATAACTGTATGGTTCTAGGAGTAAAACTGTATGGTTCTAGGAGTAGAACTGTATGATTCTGGGAATGTTCTGGGAGTACAACTGTATCGTTCTAGGAATATAACTGTATGGTTCTGGGAGTATAACTGTATGGTTCTGGGAATATAACTGTATGGTTCTTGGAGTATAACTGTATGGTTCTAGGAGTATAACTGTATGCCTCTAGATCTAACGAGCAGGGCCCTCTGATTCCTCCTGTATTGATTTGTATTGTAAGTGTACTGTCTGCCCTCTTATTGTAAAGCGCTGCGCAAACTGTTGGCGCTATATAAATCCTATTTAATAATAATAATAAAAATAATAATGTTTCTAGGAATCTAACTGTATGGTTCTAGAAGTATAACTGTATGGTTCTAGGAGTATAACTGTATGGTTCTAGGAGTATAACTGTATAGTTCTGGGAGTATAACTGTATGGTTCTAGGAGTATAACTGTATAGTTCTGGGACTATAACTGTATGGTTCTAGGAGTATAACTGTATGGTTCTAGGAGTATAACTGTATGGTTCTAGGAGTATAACTGTATGGTTCTGGGAGTATAACTGTATGATTCTGGGAATGTTCTGGGACTATAACTGTATGGTTCTAGGAATATAACTGTATGGTTCTATAAATATAACTGTATGGTTCTGGGAATATAACTGTATGGGTCTAGGAGTATAACTGTATGGTTCTAGGAGTATAACTGTATGGTTCTAGGAGTATAACTGTATGGTTCTGGGAGTATAACTGTATGATTCTGGGAATGTTCTGGGACTATAACTGTATGGTTCTAGGAATATAACTGTATGGTTCTAGGAATATAACTGTATGGGTCTAGGAGTATAACTGTATGGTTCTGGGAATATAACTGTATGGGTCTAGGAGTATAACTGTATGGGTCTATGAGTATAACTGTATGTTTCTGGGAATATAACTTTATGGTTCTAGGAGTATAACTTTATGGTTCTGGACTATAACTATATGGTCCTGGGAATAGAACACTACAGGTCTCTCATACCGCATTGTCCGGATGGAATATATAGGAGGCCGGAGAATTGTCAATAATTATCAGCTTATTCAGGTCCCGCCCCAGTCGGCTCAGATCCTTGACGTAATTCCCTCGGTGGAAGGCACAAGATTCCCGGAAAAGGCGGGCTCGGAACGCTCCCCATTTGTCAAGCAGATCCGCCACGGGGTCAGCGTACTGTGAAAAAGAAATATTGAGAAGAGATTAAGGTTTATGTAAACCCCAACAATCAATCCCCAATCAATCTTTTTATTTGCTCCCTTATGGTCTGTTATACTCTATATACCATTGGAAGCATTTGCAAGGTCTTTAAAGGGATAAAACACTGGGAAATGTGCATGGACTGCATTTTTTTTTGCATTGACATGCACTCTAAAGCACTACTCTGAGCAAATATTAAAAACTGACCCTTCAGTACTTCAAACATCCAAGCCCAGCTAAATTTTGCAAAAACACATCTGAAGTCTCACAAAAGCATGTGGGAAAATATGTTATGGTCTGATGAAAGCAAGGTTGAACTTTTTGGCCAAAATTCCAAAAGATATGTTTGGTGCAAAAACAACACTGCACATCACCAAAAGAACACCATACCCACTGTGAAGCATAGTGGTGGCAGCATCATGCTTTGGGGCTGTTTTTCTTCAGGGGCCTTAGTCAAGGTAGAGGAAATTATGAATAGTTCAAAATACCAGTCAATATCAGCACAAAACCTTCAGGCTCCTGCTAGAAAGCTGAACATGAAGAGGAACTTCATCTTTCAGCATGATAACGACCTGAAGCATACGTCCAAATCAACAAGGGAATGGCTTCACTAGCAGAAGATTAAAGTTTTGGAATGGCCCAGCCAGAGCCCAGACCTGAATCTCATTGAAAATCTGTGGGGTGATCTGAAGAGGGATGTGCACAGGAGATGCCCTCACAATCTGATAGATTTGAAGTGTTTTTGCAAAGAAGAGCGGGCAAATATTGCCAAGTCAAGATGTGCCATGCTGATAGACTCATACCCAAAAAGACTGAGCGCTGCAATAAAATCAAAAGGCGCTTCAACAAAGTATTAGTTTAATGGTGTGCACACTTATGCAACCATATTATTTTAGTTTTTTATTTTTACTTGTTGTACAGTTTATAGGTCACATTAAAAGGTGGAAAACGTTCTGAAATTATTTATCTTTCTCTCATTTTTTTTACATCACAGAAACCTGACATTTTTACAGCGGTGTGTGGACTTTTTATATCCACTGTACATATACCCAGTGAAGCGACAGGCCTCAGGTGATGCACAGAGATGAAACAAATCCTCCTATATACGTTGTATCTGTTTATATGCAGCAATTTGTCCTCTACATCTGTCCAAAGTGCTGATTTTGAAAGCTTGTCTGAGAGTTCAGAAAAAAGGGGGCGGTGGGCTGAAGTTACACGCTGCAGAGCTCAGTGAGGAGAGCTCTGAGAGCTGATTGGAGGGAAGGGACACCACCCCCTCACACGGGAACAGAGCTGAGGATGTCAATCAGCTGGAGGTTCCTCCCCTGTCACTATTTTTCTCTTGGCGACATGAAAACTTGTCAGAAGGGATTCAAGCAGATAGCAGAGGAATGAAGCAGCAGGCACAAGTGACAATTAGTAATCTTAATTCAGAGTACACACTATAGAGGGATGAGCTTTGTTCATATTTCAGGTCTCAGGTTTGCAACCACTAGAGCTCTAGATCTAGAGCTGTGGCGCTTGCTTATAACCCATTGTACCAGTTAAAGGTAAAGAACGAGACACATTTAAGGATGGTACACATCTCAGGGGATGTCTGTTCTCAGATATCTGAGTTAATGTTTGTTCCTTTGTTTAAACATCAGTTACTATGCATGATATTACACTTGTTGTGCTACTGGTTTTACTTTACTTCAATGTATCACTTTGTACATAATACTTTTATTACACTACGACCTTTATAAGTGTATGTACCTTGACTAACTCAATGCACAATAAAAAAAAAAAAAAACGAGACACCTCCAAAGGTAATACAATATGTCCACTGGATACATAGACCTCAGAGTTACCAAGACGTTAGAAGAGCTTCAACACTGATGAGAAATAAACCTGGTGGTGTACTCTATCATCTGGGGGCTTCTAAAGCTCAACCTCAAATTTAAGGATCCACATGATAAAACAACGCAAAAACGAACAGTGCAGTTATCTATTTGTCTAGTAGGAGTTGGTCACATTCAATTGGACTTGTTTTGTAATGTTGAAGATTAGAGAAATTATAGGAAAAAAATCCCATAACAACATTGTACTTTAATGGCACTGGCATGAGACAAAACCCTTATATGTAAAAATGGAATCTGTATTTACTATATATATTAAAGATATTAAAATATATATTATTAAAAACATATTGTGCACATAGGCGTGCGCAAGGGGTGTGCCAGGGCACACCCTAATCCTTGGGTTGGCAACCTGTCAATGGTGGGCAGGTGACAGGTAAACCACAACCCTTCCTTGCCGACCCTCAGAACCTGGAAAGGAGAGGTGGCGTGGGTGGAATTTAGTGGAACCGATCTGTATTTTCCTCCTGCAGCAGCTGAAAGTAGGCTTCTCCTCTCACTTTTGTCAACATTCAGCTGCCACAGGAGGAAAATATAGGGGATTGGTACTAATATATGCCACCCCCCGCCACCCCTCATTTCCCTGTTCCTCTTCCTTCTGTTGCCCGGGTCTCCCATGTGCTCCCTTGCTCCCCCTTCCTCCCATTGTTTCAGGATGGAGAGCGGGGAAGAGGCCGGTAAATATGTCAAACGCATATGTGTTGGAGCTTTGGGGTGCACACCCTAATGCAATAGGCTGTGCACACCTATGATTGTGCATATACACATAGTTTAAAAGTCGGGCCACCAGTGCTCTAAATAAGGGAGCTGGTATAACATACCCCAAATGGACCAAGACTAGAGCTGCATAATTAATCGTTAAAAAATCGTGATCTCGATTCAACCCCACTGACATCTCTGTTGCAGAGTTTGCCGATTCTTTCATATAACAAGTGGAGAGACTTTTTATCTGCTCACTCAGCTGTCAAAAGAAAACATTGGGCAGTCTGCCAAGTTTTAAAAAGAAACATTGTATAACTCTTCCTTCTTAGATCAAAGGGAAACTTCTGTGTGTAAAGAAAAAAATCCAGGCAGTCTGCCAAGTTTTTAAACAAGTGTAAATGCAGGAAGTTTAACCACTTAAAAAGTCTAAATCTTTTTCTGACACTTGTTTCTTAAGTTAAAATCAATATTTTTTGCTAGAAAATTACTTGGAACCCCCAAACATTATATATATTTTAGCAGAGACCCTAGGGAATAAAATGTCAATTGCTGCAATATTTTATGTCACACTGTATTTGCAATACGGTCATTCAAACTCAATTTTTTGGTAAAAAAATACACTTCAATGAATAAAAAAAAAAACGAAACAATAAAGTTTTTTTTTGTGAGAGAATCGTGATCTATCTTCTAAGCAAAAAAATTGTGATTCTCATTTTAGCCAGAATGGTGCAGCTCTAACCAAGACACATGCATTCATGTAGAATAACTTGTAAAAAGTAGATAGAAGCGTGTCGATCCCAAATCCATAAGTCAACTCGTTTTGCCTACTGTGTGGCTTCCTCAAGGTGGGAAGTCAATATGCATAACCAGTTTCTTGGACATAGGAGTATTGAGGGTGTCCCAATAGCACACACACCGGTCCCCCAGGTGGCAAGGTGATACAAGGTATTCCCAAATATATATGAGTGGGTCTTACCTTTACTGATGGGAAAGGCTCCATATCAAACAGATATAGAGTAATGGGCAGTCAGTGCAAAAGGGACACCAATTGGTGGACCCCAGCAGGCTTTAAAAGCAAATACTGGATTACAACCGCTATGTGATATTTCTATCGGATCGTCCCTCTCTGGAAAAATGCAAGAGTAAAGATAGAGATGTCTATCTATGTAACTATGTCCCTCCACAGAGGTAAAATGTCTTCTGGGAGCATAATGTGGATGAACCTGCCGTTCCTAGGATTCTTCTTGGATTTTGTTACCCCTGCATGTTATGGTCCTGAGGAAGCCACGTAGTAGGCAAAACACGTTGACCTATGGATTGGGGCCGACACACTTCTGTCTACCTTTTATAAGTTATTCTACATGAATGCCTGTGTCTTGGTCCATCTGGGGTACATGTTGTACAAGGTTCCTTATTTGAAGCACTGGTGACCTGACTTTTAAATTGTGTATATGCACAATATGTTTTTAATATATATTGCAAATAAAGATTCTGTTTTTTACATATAAGAATTTTGTCTCATGCCAGTGCCATTAAAGTCCAACATTGTTATAGGATTTTTTTCCTATAATTTCTGTTTTTGTCACTATGGATGTGGCACAGTGGAGGTCATAACATTGTGTAATGTTGAAGATCTTTTGTAGCTTCTCCAATTCACTTCTTTTATTCTAATAAATGTCGAGAAACTGAAGTTTTTGAACTTGAAGAATTGAGGAAGTGTTTTGGAGGAAGCTTTGAACCGTCTTTAACATTACGGAACAAGTCGAGCTGAATGCGACCAACTACTACTAGACAAACTACGACTAGCTACAGTTTACTATGACCTGCATAAAGGAGAACCTTCGCAGATTATCATTGTGTTGTTTTACTTTGTTTTCTCACTTAGATCCTTCTGTGAGGAGTTGGGCTTGAGAAGCCCCCAGATGAAAGAGGACACCACTAGTCTTGTTTCTCATTGGGAAAGTTTATCTGAAGCTATTGACTGTAGACGTGCTTTTGACCTCTTCGTAACTCTCAAGTCTATGCATCTGGTGAGTGTATTGTATGGTGGTGGTCTCAATTCCCACGTTGAACTGGAACAATGGGGTATGAGCAAGAAATCAGTCAAGCCAACCAACAGCATCCACCATTGACAGAATGAGAGCAATATGCCTGGTTTCAATGAAACAGGACTACATGGGGAATAAGGTTTCCCATGTAGAATAATGATTACCCACACAGAAAGCTCCCAAATGTTGGAAAATCTTTGCATTTGAGATAATGCTTCTAGCAGTGTTGCCATCACCCCAGAACCAACATATGCACAGTCCAGGTTGATCAGGTTGGACAACCCATTGGGCACCCAATGGGTTCAGCTCACCTTGGCCAGGCTGGCAGTAAAGAGGACGCACTCAAACATGTCACCCATTCTTCTCAAAAACTCGTCCACATGGGGCCTCTTCAACACATACACCTGGTGGGGGAGAAGGGAGGCCGTTATGAAGGCCATGGTAAGTATAAAGTATTGGTAAGCTAAAGTATTGATTAGTCACTTTACATATCTGTATGTATAAACTATTGCCATGTTACAATATACATCAACAGTATAATCAATAAAACTGTATCATTTATCAATAAAACGCAGTTTATGAGCTCCAGTCAGGCAACTGTACCTAAGCACAGTCTGTCAAGGTAAACCATAAAGTAGGATCTTGGAAGAAGCATGGCACCTGTTTGCTGCAGGCATCACCTCAGTCTTTTATCCTCCGGTGATTACTCTGTTCAGTGCAATGTTCTGACAGGTCCTCAAACAGCAGACAGCAAGGGGAAGGTTGGGGGCTATTTTGTTCGACACTGTGATGGACTTTTACACACAAAGGTCAAAGAGTGAAATGAGCTTTGTGATTGTAAAGGATTTTTACTCCAGCTGGTCACAGAATGAGAGCCACACCACCGCAAGTCCTTGGCCCTATCTGGAGGTACTTGCTTAGTTACTTGGTAGATCATGTGGCTTTGTGTCCTTACCTGTCTTGACAAGAGGGAGGAAGTGTGTGCAGCCTATTCTAAAACTAACAATGAAACGGGCCCAAATGACTATGCCAAGAGAACAAAAACAAACAACACAATCTTTATAAAGTTGAAGAACTCAGTGGCAATACATGCTGCTATGTCTCCAAACTGCACTCCGACTTCACAGCGAATCCTGATGTCCAAGGACGGCGCTGGCCGCAAGTAATCAAGAATAGGCTGAAAGGGGAAGTCACAGCCTATCCTGGATTACTTGAATCCAGCACCGGCCTGTAGGGGAAGACAGTGCTCAGGCCGAGGATCCTGGAACCACTGAACAGTGCTGGATTAAAAGCAACAAACCTAGCCGGAGAGAAGAAAAAAAAAAAATGGAGAAATTTGCAATCAAATCGATAAGAAAGAAAACAAATGTATTTACCTGATGAACTGTTCCATCAATCTCTACAGGAATGATAAAATCAGCATTGTTGACTGGCTGCAAAATGAATGCAGAGATGTTATGGGAGGGTAAAACAAGTGGAGGAGATGCTTTACATTGTCCTGTAAGGGGCAGAGGTGTTCATTTTACAGGCAGAATCCATAAACTAAAGTTTATACTTTGCAATCCTTCTCATTAAAGTGGTACTAAAGTAGAACTATAGGCAAAACTTTTTTCTTCTTTTCCATTTTGGACAGAGTAAGGGAGGATTATGACCCCCTATCAGCTTTTTTTTTTGCCATCTGTGTCCCATTGGAGATATTTACCTTCACTTCCTGTCCCGCAGCCAAAACAGGAAGTGGGATTCTCCTTTACTTTTATTTTTGATGATAACGGTAAAACAGGCAAATAGAGACGGGTGAATCTCCTTAATGGGGGCAGTGGCAAACAGGTGTTCTATAATCCATCTTCACCCTGTCCAAAACTATAAAAATAACTTTTGTCTTTAGTTATACGTTAAACCTAAAAACAAAAATGTATTAAATTGCAGCTTACCAATTCTTAGATGTGATGATTGTAATAGTTTTTTTTTTAAATAGTTTCCCCCCTTTATTTTCACCTGGTGATCCTGCCAGTAAGTCTGTTATCTGTCAACTTCCTCTAACAGAACAAGCTTTCCAGCAAAATGGCAGTTAGAGGGTTGAAACAAACCATTTACCACTGACAGGGGTGCGTAGAATGATCAGCTTTTATTTATGTAAAACCTTTAACCCAAAAGGGGGGGGGGGGGAATATTCCAAACAAATGTATTCATATGTGGCACATTTGGATGTAAAAAGATAACATTATGAGATACAACTGAAGACGTCTCATGATGTGGAATGTTGATATAAACTTTGGAGGGAAGTTTCTAATGTAACAAATATAGATACACAACATATTCCAGAAATATCTTTATTTAACATATAACACGCTATTTTCATTTTTATGTGAATACAAATAAATAATAACATAAAAAAATAATAAATATAAAATATGTATAAATATAAAAATAAAAGAATATAATAAATAAGTAATTCGATTCCCTCTAATACTCCAAAGACATCTTGGTAGGTTAATTGTCCCTAGTATGTGTATGTATGAATATGGGTTAGGGACCTTAGATTGTAAGCTCCTTGAGGGCAGGAACCAGTGGTGGCTGGTGGAATTTTTTTTTTGGGGGAGGGGGGCTGGCTGTATGTGCCCCCCCCCCCAAAAAAAATTACCCCCCCCACCTGTCGAGTTGGTCGTTTGGCCGGCGCACTTACCCCATCCACGGAAAGAAATCACCTGCGGCTTCCCCTGCTCTCCCCTACGAGCATCATGAGCAGCTACTCCTTCCCCTGCTCGGAGGCTTCCATCTCCTCCCTCCTCTTTGGCGGCCAATCAGAACGCTTCTCCTTTTTGTCAATCGGGAAACGGGTCTCAGACCTGCTTCCTGATTGGCGGAGAGGAGATTCAGCGTGAGAACAGTGAAAATTCATTTGCTATTCTCACACACCTGGGTGGGCTCTGAGCGCATTCTCTGCGCCACGAGTCCACCCTATTTTGAAGCCTATTAGAGCCTCTGGCTCTAATCGGTGGTGCTTCAAAAAAAAGTACACCCCCACACTGGAATTCATGCATCTGGCGTCCTTGAAAGGGGCCGGACGTATGGGGGGGGGGGGGGGGGGGCCTTGATGGATGGGCTGCCCCTGATAGGGACTGATGTAAATATGAAGTTCTGGAAGTTGAGAATAAGGAAGAGGACGGGGCATCCTTTCCAGAAGACTTCTCCAGGATTCGTCTGCTGGACAACATGGGACATCCTTCAATACAGGTCACCGATGTGACTAAAGCTGTAGGGAATTTTTTTTTCAGCTAAACTTCAGTTTTTAACAATATTCAACCCGATATGCAAAGTGAAATGCAAATGTCAATTTGAAAGGTTATCGGTGCTCAGGGCTGTCCAACCTACCTTGAAGGAGCTGTGCACCAATGTTTCATCCAGGTCAATGACCACACAGATTTTGCCCGTGTCCGGCGGCTTCACTTCTGGCAGAAGGAATTTAGTCGCCTAAAAAATAATTTAAAAACAAGGAATAAGTTCGCTGAGCTCAGTTTGCTCCTTAAAGTGGTTGTGAATGTTCAATTTTTTTTTTTTTTACATAACAAACATGTTATACTTACCTGCTCTGTGTAATTGTTTTGCACAGAGCAGCCCCGATCCTCTTCTTCTGGGGTCCCCCCACCAGCGCTCCAGTCCCCTCCTCCTTATCAGGTGCCCCCCCACAGAAAGCCACTTTCCATGGGGGCACCCATGCGTGCCCGTTCCCAAGTGCCACTGTTACATCCATCGACACAGACGGCAGGACTAAGCCCCGCTCCCGTGTCACAGCTTCCCATTGAGAGCAGCGGAAGCCAAGGAGGAGAGCGACAGCGGTTAGAGCCGCTGTGCTCGTGCACATCGCTGTTGGACAAGAAGGCCTGGCTCGCAGTCTGCGCTCTAATTCATCCCAAAGGTGTCCTATCGGGTTGAGGTCAGGACTCTGTGCAGGCCAGTCAAGTTCCTCCACCCCAAACTCGCTCATCCATGTCTTTATGGACCTTGCTTTGTGCACTGGTGCGCAGTCATGTTGGAACAGGAAGGGGCCATCCCCAAACTGTTCCCACAATGTTGGGAGCATGAAATTGTCCAAAATGTCTGGGTACGCTGACGCCTTAAGAGTTCCCTTCACTGGAACTAAGGGTCCAAACCCAACCCCTGAAAAACAATCCCACCCTCCACCAAATGATTTGGACCAGTGCACAAAGCAAGGTCCATAAAGACATGGATGAGTGAGTTTGGGGTGGAGGAAGTTGACTGGCCTGCACAGAGTCCTGACCTCAACCTGATTGCTCAAATTTATCCCAAAGGTGTTCTATCGGGTTGAGGTCAGGACTCTGTGCAGGACAGTAAAGTTCCTCCACCCCAAACTCGCTCATCCATGTCTTTATGGACCTTGCTTTGTGCACTGGTCCAAATCCTGTGGTGGAGGGGGGATTATGATGTGGGGTTGTTTTTCAGGGGGTTGGGCTTGGCCCCTTTAGTTCCTGTGAAGGGAACACTTAAGGTTTCAGCATACCAAGACATTTTGGACAATTTCATGCTCCCAACTTTGTGGGAACAGTTTGGGGATGGCCCCTTCCTGTTCCAACACCAGTGCTCAAAACAAGGTCCATAGAGACATGGATGAGCGAGTTTGGGGTGGAGGAACTTGACTGGCCTGCACAGAGTCCTGAAAAAATTTTATACAAGTTGGCGTGCAGATAGCATCCTCGTTTGACCTTCCCCTGCCCCGTCCATCTGCACTGGGGTTAGTGATTTAATAAAACCGAGGGAGAAAAGAAGCATTGGAATACAAGTCAATGCCAGTTTGCAAAATGTATTTGCATTGGAAGAATACTTCACTTCTAATGTTGAGTGTCCTACGTGTGCGGATGTTGCTGCATTATGTAAATCTATTAGAACCATTTTTACATTTTAGAATGGGGCGCCTCGAGACTGTCCATAAATTTAACCGCTCCCGGACCAGCCGCCGCAGTTATACTACGCGAAACCACGTAGCTGTACGTTGGCTCCCGGGGTCCGGATAGCAGGCGCGTGCGCGCCCGCTGCACAGCGGGGGCGCCGATGCTCGTGGCCGACGGTCGCGATGACCGCCGGCCACGAGCAATCGTGAACCAGGAGACACAGAACAGGGACGACTGTGTGTAAACACACACTTCCCTGTTCTGTTCTGACAGGAGTGACAGATCGTGTGTTCCTATTGGCTAGGAACCACGATCTGTCACTTCCTGTAGTTAGTCCCCTCCCCCTTCAGTTAGAATCATCTTCCAGGGAACACATTTAACCCCTTGATCGCCCCCTAGTGTTAACCCCTTCACTGCCAGTGACATTTTTACAGTAATCAGTGCATTTTTAATCGCACTGATCGCTGTCTATCCCCTATTTTGTAGATGCTATAACTTTTGCGCAAACCAATCAATGTACGTTTATTTTACCAAAAATTTGTAGAAGAATACATATCGGCCTAACCTTCGAAAAAATTCGCTTTTTAAAAAAAAAAAAAAAAAAAAAAAAATGGGGATATTATAGCAAAAAGTACAAAATATTGTGTTTTTTTCAAAATTGTCGCTCTTTTTTTGTTTATAGCGCAAAAGATAAAAACTGCAGAGGCGATAAAATACCACCAAAAGAAAGCTCTACTTGGGGGAAAAAAAGGACGTCAATTTTGTTTGGGTACAGCGTCGCACGACCGTGCAATTGTCAGTTAAATCGACGCAGTGCCGAATCGCAAAAAACGCTTTGGTCAGGAAGGGGGTAAATTTTTCTGGGACTAAAGCAGGTGTCTTGCCTAATAAAAAAAAACGGTTGAGAAATACTGATCTATCCTATATAAATTAATAAAATTATTACAAATAAGTAAATCTACTTTTGTTGAGAAAAAAACACCCCCCTCGGGGTGATAAATGTACATTGCAGATATTTTAACAAACTTTGCACCGCATACTAGCTCATTATGAAATACTTACCTTAGAACGAAGCGCCCGCACCGCCTCCCGGTCACCGCTGAGGGAGCTGGCATGTTCCCTCGGCGTTTCTTCCGGGTTCGCGGCTATGACGCTGTGAGTGTCCGGAGCCGCGATGACGTCGCTCCTGCGCGGGGGAGTCCTCCGTTCCGGCAAGGTCAGGCACCATCCGCCGGACCTTCAGAGGGCTTGCACCGCTGACGTCAGTAGCTGCATGCAAGGTGCATATCTCCTAAACCATACAGGTTTAGGAGATATTCATTTTACCTACAGGTAAGCCTCATTATAGGCCTTATTATAGGTTTACCTGTAGGTAAAAATGACCAAGCGGGGTATACAACCACTTTAACGAAAAATGCAGGGGATGCCCAAAATCCGACTTGTATCTTAGTGCAGACTTATGGGAAAATCAGCGAGCCAATCACACAAGCAAGAAAAGACATTTCTGCGGGTGTTCTGTATACTATCTGTGCACAGAACGCCTCCAGGTTGCCATGTTGCATTTTACAAAAAATTACAGAGCTGGAAAGTTTATTATTAGCAGCATTATAGCAGCTTTCAATTACGATATGACTTGTGTACGCATCATTTATACTGTGTAATTTTATTTTATTTTTTTTGCTATTTTTTCCCTATAAATGTGAAGTTACCCTGTAAGAATTCTAGCAAAAGAAAAAAAAAAAAAAGAATACTAGGGCAGTACTTTATATTGTCCACTAGATGGTGCTAGTAGCATGTGAGCACAGACACTTCTGCTTATTGTACTCCTCCCCTTCTCCGGTGCCACATTTGGCACCTTTCGGGTGGGGGGGGTTAGGATACCTGTTTTTTCCAGGTATCCTCTTCCCACTTCCGGAAGCCTCAGCCGCAGATATTGACGTCACCGCCCGGGCTCCCTCCTCCTCCCTCCTCCTTTCCCCGGCCGCCGGGCCAGTAGGAGAGAGAAGCGGAGCCTCGCGTATGCGCAATAGGGTTCCCGGTGTGAAGCAATAAGGCTACACTGCCTGGTTCCCTTACTCGCAAAGGAGGCGGCATGCACCCGACCAGCCGATGGAAACATCAGCTGCGGTGCCGACATCGCTGGACTCCAGGACAAGCAAGTGTCCGATTATTAAAAGTCAGCAGCTGCAGTATGTGTAGCTGCTGGCTTTTAATTTTTTTCAGCGGTGGGCGGATCTCCGCTTTAACTACACTGTTGCAAAAATACCTTTACAGCCCTAAAAAATTAAAGAGGAACCGCAGTCAGCTCACATAATTTGTAATTAAAACATCTTTGCCATTCTGAAGCTTCCCTCCAACCACTTTGCATATTATTTTATATATACTGTGATTCTGTACTTGCTTCTCCCTCCACTGAGTCTGGCTGCAGCCATTTTAACTGTGGGCAGCTGAAGCTGTTGCCTGTTCACTTCCTGGATTTACACCGACACACAGAGGCACACCTCCAGCTCTGCAGCTCTCATTGGCCCTCTTATGACTCATCCCCCCTCCCTTCCTGACAAACTCTCAAAAGAGTGAGAGAGAGAGAGCTGTACATGATGTCATAAGCCTAGGCTAATGACCAGACAAGAAACAGGAAGTGGGCTGTATAAGGTATTTACTGGCAGAAAAAAAAAATGTTTTACTATTCAAAGGTAAAACAACAACAAGGGCAGAAGATTTAATAGATGGAAAGTTGAAAAAATGACTGAAGGTTCCGCTTTAACAAAAAATGCAGGGGACGCCTAAAATCTGAATCGTATCTTAGTGCATGCAGACTTCTGGGAAAATGAGTGAGCCAATCACACAAGCAGGAAATGACATATCTTCTGTGGCGGGGGGGGGGGGGGGGGGTGTTCTGTATACCATCTGTGTACAGAATGCCTCCAGGTCGCCATGTTGCATTTTACAGAAAATGACAGAGCTGCAGATTTAAAAGGAAAGATCATTTTTAGCAGCATTATAGCGGCTTTCAATTTAAATATGACATGTGTCACAATTGTATATTATTATTATTTTTTATTATTGTACAGGATTGATATATCGCCGACAGTTTACGCAGCGCTTTACAACATTAGAACATTACAACATTCCCCTATCAAAGCGAAGTTACCCTAGCAAAAAAACAAGAACACTAGAGCAGTACTCTATATTGTCCACTAGATGGTGCTAGTAGCATGTGAGCACATACACTTAATTACACTGTTGCAAAATACCTTTGCAGCCCTAGAAATTAATTACTGCTGCAACATGGATTTCATTACCGCTTCCCTCATTTCTTGCTTTCAAGAGGATACTCCAACCAAATGTCATTTAACTTGGTGCCTTTAGGTCAAACTATCACCCCCCCCCCCCCCCCTCCTCCACACATACCTCCAATTAAGAACTTCTCAGCCAGGACTGGTGACGGAGTTATGGACAGGAGTGGCAATCTGGGAGAAAAATCCCAATCCCTGGAATGTGGAAGTTTGGTAGAAAGATTTGAGGGACTGTGAGCACTGCAGCCAATGTGAGCCTTGCCAGTTACAGTATCTCACAAAAGTGAGTACACCCCTCACATTTCTGTAAATATTTTATTTTTATTCTCTCTTTTCATGTGACAACACTGAAGAAATGACACTTTGCTACAATGTAAAGTAGTGAGTGTACAGCTTGTATAACAGTGTAAATTTGCTGTCCCCTCAAAATAACTCAACACACAGCCATTAATGTCTAAACCGCTGGCAACAAAAGTGAGTACACCCCTAAGTGAAAATGTCCACATTGGGCCCAATTAGCCATTTTCCCTCCCCGGTGTCATGTGACTTGTTAGTGTTACAAGGTCTCTGGTGTGAATGGGGAGTAGGTGTGTTAAATTTGGTGTTATCGCTCTCAGTCTCTTATACTGGTCACTGGCAGTTCAACATGGAACCTCATGGCAAAGAACTCTCTGAGGATCTGAAAAAAAAGAATTGTTGCTCTACATAAAGAAGGCCTAGGCTATAAGAAGATTGCCAAGACCCTGAAACTGAGCTGCAGCACGGTGGCCAAGACCATACAGAGATTTACCAGGACAGGTTCCACTCAGAACAGGCCTCGCCATGGTCGACTAAAGAAGTTGAGGTCACATGCTCAGCGTCATATCCAGAGGTTGTCTTGGGGAAATAGACGTATGAGTGCTGCCAGCATTGCTGCAGAGATTGAAGGGGTGGGGGGTCAGCCTGTCAGTGCTCAGACCATATGCCGCACACTGCATCAAATTGGTCTGCATGGCTGTCATCCCAGAAGGAAGCCTCTTCTAAAGATGATGCACAAGTAAGCCTGCAAACAGTTTGCTGAAGACAAGCAGACTAAGGACATGGATTACTGGAACCATGTCCTGTGGTCTGATGAGACCAAGATAAACTTATTTGGTTCAGACGGTGACAAGCGTGTGTGGGGGCAACCAGGTGAGGAGTACAAAGACAAGTGTGTCTTGTCTACAGTCAAGCATGGTGGTGGGAGTGTCGTGGTCTGGGGCTGCATGAGTGCTGCCGGCACTGGGGAGCTACAGTTCATTGAGGGAACCATGAATGCCAACATGTACTGTGACATACTGAAGCAGAACATGATCCCCTCCCTTCAGAGACTGGGCTGCAGGGCAGTATTCCAACATAACGACCCCAAACACACCTCCAAGATGACCACTGCCTTGCTAAAGAAGCTGAGGGTAAAGGTGATGGACTGGCCAAGCATGACTCCAGACCTAAACCATATTGATCATCTGTGGGACATCTTCAAAGGGAAGGTGGAGGAGCGCAAGGTCTCTAACATCCACCAGCTCTGTGATGTCATCATGGAGGAGTGGAAGAGGACTCCAGTGGCAACCTGTGAAGCTCTGGTGATCTCCATGCCCAAGAGGGTTAAGGCAGTGCTGGAAAATAATGGTGGCCACACAAAATATTGACACTTTGGGTCCAATTTGGACATTTTCACCTAGAGGTGTACTCACTTTTGTTGCCAGCGGTTTAGACATTAATGGCTGTGTGTTGAGTTATTTTGAGGGGACAGCAAATTTACACTGTTATACAAGCTGTACACTCACTACTTTACATTGTAGCAAAGTGTCATCACATGAAAAGATAGAAGAAAATATTTACAAAAATGTGAGGGGTGTACTTACTTTTGTGATATACTGTATAACTGGGAACTGTGGGAGGAGCTCCATCATTGAGATGAAGATCTCTAGAATCAGTTGAGGAAATCTTCCATCGCTCTGTAAAAACTCTGCAGCTTTCTAAAGCGGCATTAAACTCAAAAACAAAAATGGAATATGTTGCAGTTTACCTATCCTTAGATGTGATGGCTGCACCTGGTGATCTTGCCAGTTAAGTCTGTTATTGTTCAACTTCCTTTAACAGACCAAGCTGTCCAGACAATGTATCAGTTAGAAGGTTGAGACAAACCATTTCAGACTGACAGGGGTGCTTACAACAGTCAACTTTTATCCATTTCTGTAAAGCATTTATTATAACTGTCGCTGTAACTGCTTATAAAGTGTGAGCTGGAGTTTACTTTTAAATTTGTTAGTCACGTCCACCTATCTGCTCATCTGACTCTATCCTCCCCCAAATTGTGAATGCTGCTGTCCAAGGGTGACACCACTGCTCCTCCATCCAGAATGGAGACACCCTAAGACAGGAAGTGTGTTACTGGCAGGATCGCCAGGGAAAATAAAGGAAAAAAGAAAACTAATGCAGCCACTATATTTAAAGTAACACCAAACTCTGTTTTTAAAATAAATTCTATTTAAGTACTGTATGTATTCTTAACTCAGAAAAGTCCCTTTTTTTGCTCTCAGCCTTCTCCAAATTCTTTTTTTTTTGCTGCTGTGTTCTGACTTCCTGTTAGAAGGCGGCTACATTCATTCTCACTGTATGTAGAAACATAGCCACCACGCCTTAGCCCCACTGTACAGTGCATCCAGAAAGTATTCACAGTGCTTTACTTCTTCCACATTTTGTTATGTTACAGCCTTTTTTCAACATGAATTAATTCATTATTTTCCTCAAAATTCTACAAACAATACCCCATAATGACAACATGAAAGAAGTTTGTTTGAAATCTTTGCAAATTTGTTAAAAATAAAAAACAAAAAAATCCCATGTACATAAGTATCACAGCCTTTGCCATGACACTCAAAATTGAGCTCAGGTACCTCCTGTTTCCAATGACCATCCTTGAGATGTTTCTTCAACTTGATTGGAGTCCATCTGTGGTAAATTCCGTTGACTGGACATGATTTGGAAAGGCACACACCTGTCTATATAAGGTCCCACAGGTAGCAGTGCATGTCAGAGCACAAACCAAGCCATTAAGTCCAAGGAATTGTCTGTAGACCTCCAAGACAAGATTGTATGCAGGTCCAGATCTGGGGAAGGGTACGGAAAAACATCTGCAGCATTGAAGGTCCCAATTAGCACAGTGGCCTCCATCATCCGTAAATGGAAGAAGTTTGGAACCACCAGGACTCTTCCTAGAGCGGGCCGCCCGGCCAAACTGAGCGATCGGCGGAGAAGAGCCTTAGTGAGGGAGGTGACCAAGTGTCAGATGGTCACTCTGACAGAGCTCCAGCATTTCTCTGTGGAGAGAGGAGAACCTTCCAGAAGAACAACCTTCTCTCCAGCACTTCACCAATCAGGCCTGTATGGTAGAGTGGCCAGACGGAAGCCACTCCTCAGTAAAAGGCACATAACAGCCCACCTGGAGTTGGCCAAAAGGCACCTGAAGGACTCTGACCATGAGAAACAAAATTCTCTGGTCTGAAGAAACAAAGATTGAACTGAATGGCAAGCATTATGTCTGGAGGAAAGCAGGCACCGCTCATCACCTGGCCAATACCATCCCTACAGTGAAGCAGGGTGGTGGCAGCATCATGCTGTGGGGATGTTTTTCAGCGGCAGGATCAAGGAGACTAGTCAGGATCGAGGGAAAGATGAATGTAGCAATGTACAGAGACATCCTTGATGAAAAACCTGCTCCACAGCGCTCTGGACCTCAGACTGGGGCGAAAGTTTATCTTCCAACAGGACAATTAGCCTAAGCACACAGCCAAGATAACAAAGGAGTGGCTACGGGGCAACTCTGTAAATGTACTTGAGTGGCCCAGCCAGAGCCCAGACTTGAACCCGATTGAACAGAGATCTGAAAATGGCTGTGCACCGACGTACCCCATCCAACCCGATGAAGCCTGAGAGGTCCTGCAAAGAAGAGAGAGATAAACTGCCCAAAAATAGGTGTGCCAAGCTTGTAGCATCATACTCAAAAAGACTTGAGGCTGTAATTGGTGTCAAAGGTGCTTCACCAAAGTATTGAGCAAAGGCTGTGATACTTATGTACATGGGATTTTTATTTTTTAATAAATTTGCAAAGATTTTAAACAAACTTCTTTCATGTTGTCATTATGGGGCATTGTTTGTAGAATTTTGTGGAAAATATAGAATTTAATCCATTTTGGAATAAGGTTGTAACATAACAAAATGTGGAAAAAGTGAAGTGAATACTTTCCAGATGCACTGTATGTAGGAACATGGTCACCCTGCCTTAGTCCCACTGTATGAAGGAACGTAGTCACCCTGCCCACTGTATGTAGGAACGTAGTCACCCTGCCCACTGTATGTAGGAACGTAGTCACCCTGCCCACTGTATGAAGGAACGTAGTCACCCTGCCCACTGTATGAAGGAACATAGTCACCCTGCCCACTGTATGTAGGAACGAAGTCACCCTGCCCACTGTATGTAGGAACGTAGTCACCCTGCCCACTGTATGTAGGAACGTAGTCACACTGCCCACTGTATGTAGGAACGTAGTCACCCTGCCCACTGTATGAAGGAACGTAGTCACCCTGCCCACTGTATGTAGGAACATAGTCGCCCTGCCCACTGTATGTAGGAACATAGTCACCCTGCCCACTGTATGAAGGAACGTAGTCACCCTGCCCACTGTATGAAGGAACGTAGTCACCCTGCCCACTGTATGTAGGAACATAGTCACCCTGCCCACTGTATGTAGGAATGTAGTCACCCTGCCCACTGTATGTAGGAACGAAGTCACCCTGCCCAGTGTATGTAGGAACAAAGTCACCCTGCCCACTGTATGTAGGAACGTAGTCACCCTGCCCACTGTATGTAGGAACGAAGTCACCCTGCCCACTGTATGTAGGAACGTAGTCACCCTGCCTACTGTATGTAGGAACATAGTCACCCTGCCCACTGTATGTAGGAACGAAGTCACCCTGCCAAGTGTATGTAGGAACGTAGTCACCCTGCCCACTGTATGGAGGAACGTAGTCACCCTGCCCACTGTATGTAGGAACGTAGTCACCCTGCCCACTGTATGTAGGAACGTAGTCACCCTGCCCACTGTATGAAGGAACGTAGTCACCCTGCCCACTGTATGTAGGAACGTAGTCACCCTGCCCACTGTATGTAGGAACGTAGTCACCCTGCCCACTGTATGTAGGAACGTAGTTACCCTGCCCACTGTATGAAGGAACGTAGTCACCCTGCCCACTGTATGAAGGAACATAGTCACCCTGCCCACTGTATGTAGGAACGAAGTCACCCTGCCCACTGTATGTAGGAACGTAGTCACCCTGCCCACTGTATGTAGGAACGTAGTCACACTGCCCACTGTATGTAGGAACATAGTCACCCTGCCCACTGTATGTAGGAACGTAGTCACCCTGCCCACTGTATGAAGGAACATAGTCACCCTGCCCACTGTATGTAGGAACATAGTCACCCTGCCCACTGTATGTAGGAACATAGTCACCCTGCCCACTGTATGAAGGAACGTAGTCACCCTGCCCACTGTATGAAGGAACGTAGTCACCCTGCCCACTGTATGTAGGAACGTAGTCACCCTGCCCAGTGTATGTAGGAACAAAGTCACCCTGCCCACTGTATGTAGGAACAAAGTCACCCTGCCCACTGTATGTAGGAACAAAGTCACCCTGCCCACTGTATGTAGGAACGTAGTTACCCTGCCCACTGTATGTAGGAACGTAGTCACCCTGCCCACTGTATGTAGGAACGTAGTCACCCTGCCCACTGTATGTAGGAACGTAGTCACCCTGCCCACTGTATGTAGGAACGTAGTCACCCTGCCCACTGTATGAAGGAACGTAGTCACCCTGCCCACTGTATGAAGGAACATAGTCACCCTGCCCACTGTATGTAGGAACGAAGTCACCCTGCCCACTGTATGTAGGAACGTAGTCACCCTGCCCACTGTATGTAGGAACGTAGTCACACTGCCCACTGTATGTAGGAACGTAGTCACCCTGCCCACTGTATGTAGGAACGTAGTCACACTGCCCACTGTATGTAGGAACGTAGTCACCCTGCCCACTGTATGAAGGAACGTAGTCACCCTGCCCACTGTATGTAGGAACATAGTCACCCTGCCCACTGTATGTAGGAACGTAGTCACCCTGCCCACTGTATGAAGGAACATAGTCACCCTGCCCACTGTATGTAGGAACATAGTCACCCTGCCCACTGTATGTAGGAACATAGTCACCCTGCCCACTGTATGAAGGAACGTAGTCACCCTGCCCACTGTATGAAGGAACGTAGTCACCCTGCCCACTGTATGTAGGAACATAGTCACCCTGCCCACTGTATGTAGGAACGTAGTCACCCTGCCCAGTGTATGTAGGAACAAAGTCACCCTGCCCACTGTATGTAGGAACAAAGTCACCCTGCCCACTGTATGTAGGAACGTAGTTACCCTGCCCACTGTATGTAGGAACGTAGTCACCCTGCCCACTGTATGTAGGAACGAAGTCACCCTGCCCACTGTATGTAGGAACGTAGTCAAACTGCCCACTGTATGTAGGAACGAAGTCACCCTGCCCACTGTATGTAGGAACGTAGTCAAACTGCCCACTGTATGTAGGAACGTAGGCACCCTGCCTTCGTCTCATTGTATGTAGGAATGTAGTCACCCTGCCTTCGTCTCATTGTATGTAGGAATGTAGTCACCCTGCCTTCGTCTCATTGTATGTAGGAATGTAGTCACCCTGCCTTTGTCTCATTGTATGTAGGAATGTAGTCACCCTGCCTTCGTCTCATTGTATGTAGGAATGTAGTCACCCTGCCTTCGTCTCATTGTATGTAGGAATGTAGTCACTCTCTCTTGCTCACTCCCGAGATGGACTATGGGATTTGTAGTGTGCTTGTTCAAAACAAATGGAAGTAAGGGACAAAAAAGGAGAAGATTGGAGGACGGAGGATGTTACATGGAGGCAGAAAAACACAGTAAGAAAAAATTTCATGGAAAATAGATGACAGGGCCATTAAGTAATTGATGTGTATGGATTATTTTTGGGGAATAAGGATAGTGTAACTGTAATGTGTTACATTTTTGTAACAGGAAAGAACCTTCTTTACGAACTTTCCTCTGGGCATGGTTCTAAACACGGAGTACACCATGGGCAGGTGTGGGCAGCCATGGGACTGAAGACACAGATAATGGAGTGAAACTGTAATTAGAGATTAGTCATCTGATCTGATAATTGGACATATGGAGAAGTTCAGGAATCTGATATCCTGCAGACGCCAAGTTTTGCATCTGTATATATTGGTTTGCATGATCCATTGTGGATTTTGAAATCAATCCCAGCAGTCAGAATTCTGCCACTGATCATACAATTTGACAATAGCAAATCCAAGTGAAGATGTGGATTATCTTCCATCTTCAAATTGCAGATTACAGTACATTGTATTTTTTTTTTTGGTTCATTCAATCCTGAAAGTTAATTTTCCTAACTGAAATCGGCCCATCTGTTTAGAGCCATCTTAGGGTCTCATATATACATATTTGCTTGGAGGACTTTAAAGAGGAGTTCCACCCAGGGGGGCCGTCAAAAAAAAAAAAAAAATTTAAAGTCAGCAGCTACAAATACTGCAGCTGCTGACTTTTAATTGGACACTTACCTGTCCCTGGGTCCAGCGATGCGGGGGATCGAAGCCCCGCTCGTCCCTCCCCTCCGCTCGTCGGCGCCGGGCTGTGGCTTCACAGCCTGGCACCCACTGCGCATGCACGAGCGGCGCCGCGCGCCGTGATTGGCCGCTCAATCACCTGGGACCTGTAATGGGTCCCAGATGATTGACAGCAGGGAGGGAGCAGAGCGGAGCCCTTCCTGTGCCGAGGGGGAAGTGATGTCATCAGCCCAGGCAAAGGAACAGGCAGACTACGAGGGACCACCTAGCAACAGGCATTTAGAGGTAAGTGAAAAAAAAAAATATCCAAATGTTTTTTTTTGTTTTTTTTTTAGATTTTTTCCAGGTATTTTTGTTTTTTGGGTGGAACCCCACTTTAAGGGCTCATTTACACTTGTTTCAAAATGTGGCACTGGACACACTTTTTTAAAGCACTCTGAATGACAATCAAAGGTCCTGTCACTAAATAAAATGTATATATAGAAGTCTATCATAATGCTCCCTAACAGCATCTGCAGGATTTGAGGGGCTTTTATTCAGAATTAGCTTTGCTTTGTTTTGGAGGTATGAGATATACTACCAGAGCTGGAGCCTGCTACTGGGTGGGGGATCAGCAGAGCTGGAGGTTATTACTGAGTGGGGGGTCAGCAGAGATGGAGGTTACTACTGAGTGGGGGATCTGCAGAGCTGGAGGTTACTACTGAGTGGGGGATCTGCAGAGCTGGAGGTTACTACTGAGTGGGGGGTCAGCAGAGCTGGAGGTTACTACTGAGTGGGGGATCAGCAGAGATGGAGGTTACTACTGAGTGGGGGATCAGCAGAGATGGAGGTTACTACTGAGCAGGGGATCAGCAGAGCTGGAGGTTACTACTGAGCAAGGGATCAACATAGCTAGAGGTTACTACTGAGCAGGGGATCAGCAGAGCTGGGGGTTACTACTGAGCAGGGGATCAGCAGAGCTGGGGGTTACTACTGAGCAAGGGATCAACATAGCTAGAGGTTACTACTGAGTGGGGGTTCAGCAGAGCTGGAGGTTGCTACTGAGTGGGGGATCAGCAAAGCTGAAGGTGGCTACTGAGTGGGGGATCAGCAGAGCTGGTGGCTTGTCGGCTGAAAAAAACAATACTGGGGCTATGGCATATTGCTGCAGCCATAACCCTGGTATTCCACTTGCCGACGAAGACGTCATTTGTCTATGGCCCGGTCGGAAAGAGGTTGGCACTTTACTCCTCACAACAAAACTTCAAATATACACAATTACTTTAAACCCTTATTACTGGGGCCCCTAGCATTATTGAGCAAGTTGGATTATGTGTATATTACGTTTTGGGTTTTTTTACACATTTATTTTAACAGCCTTGTGGGGGTTGGTGAGATATCTAAACAGACACCCAACGTCTCACTTTTGATAAAGAGATTGAGGACACAGATTCCTCAATCCTTTCTTTGCAGCCTCAGCTGCAGAGTGAATGAACAGGAAGTACTCTGTACAGAGGCTCCCTGTTCATTCACAGACTGAAGCATTGTAAACACAGGGAGGGCCACAGGGGAATTGGTTCCAGTAATTGCGCCCACTCCTGCTGCTCTGGCCCCCCCACCCCAGTTGAACTTATGGGGCTTGGGTGCTACCCCCTTATCAGCAGCCCTATTCACAGATATTCAAAAGCATGGTCATGTCATGGTAACTTGTCCCTGCCTTCAGGCATTCAAGGATTGTTTTGCTAGATCTTGGCTTACCTTGGGGACCGATCCATTTTCCTCCACCAGGAGGGGAGCATTGTTATTCACAGGAAGGGGATCTGCATCGTCCTGACACAGGCAGCAGAATAGGGAGTGGAAGATGCTTCTGCTTCGAGGCTTCTTAGAAGAGGTGGAGTTGTGAGCAGCTGGAAGGCAAAGACGAGGTATTAATCTAACAGTACACAACGTAATCTCATTTTATTTCCATGTAAACTTAAACTTTTTAAATCATACATCACATCAGGCAGCCTAGACTTCCTTAGCTATGACGGCACTACAAAATCACAGGCACCCTGGGACTTACAGTCCTATTTCTTCTTCCATGACAGCCAGGTGGTTACCCAGAACTGCTGAATTCCCCAAGTCTGTTATAAAGGAGCCATTCAAACCGTATTACTGGTAATAATAATGCAGGACTGACATCATAGAGTAATAAACTTCATAAGTGCCAACTGTCCTGGATTTGCCGGGACAGTCCCGCATCTTGACCATCATTCCCACCAATGCTGTGTCCTGGGCCATGTCCCGGGATCACAGCATCAACCTTATTTGGGCTACTGCACATGCACAGTAACTCAAAAGGACATTAACTACAGGGATTAGTGCTGTGAGTGGGTGGTCTCTGCATATTTAGAGGTGGAGTCTGGCGGGTCCAATCTGTAAAGTGGACATAACTAGACATGTGCACTGCTGAAAAATTTGTAAGGTTTTTTTTTTTGTTTTTCGGGTCGAAACTCGTAAATTAGAAAGTTAGTAAATTAGAAAATCCGAAAAATCCGTAAATTCAAAAATTCGAAAATCTGAAAATAAGAAAGAAAATTAGAAAGTTCGAAAGAACCAAAAACCGAAAATTATAAATACTAACTAATAATAAGTGACGAACTATTAAATGATAGGTATTTGAATTTCCTGTCAAATTTGGCTGTTAGTCAACGTAACAAATATGAATTTATCTGAAGTTACGAATTTCGCATCTAAACAAATGGAACGGATTAAATAATAAAAATAGTAATAATAAATAAAACATTTTTATTATAATTATTATTGTTTATTATTATTAATAATTCTTTACGTTCCACTCGTTTAGATACGGCATTCGTTATTTTGGATATCTCATAACTTCGGATAAATTCAAATTCGTTACATTCTCCAATAGCCAAATTTGAAAGCAAATTCCAATACCTATAATTTAATAGTTAGTAATATTAAATTATAAGTTAGTTAATATTTCAGATTTTAGAATTTTCGGATTTTCGTTCTTTTGAATTTTCCTTCTTTTTTTCGGATTTTCGAATTTTTGAAATTTCAGATTTTTGGATTTTGAATTTCCAAATGTTCAAATATTCAAATTTACGAATATATTCAAATTTACGATATATATATCGTTAAAAAACTAATTTAGAACTAAACGAATTGCACATGTCTAAACATACCAAGTGGTTACACCTTATGTCTGTTATGGAGAAGCCAATCAAACCAAATTACTGTCAATAATAATCTACTGTCTCCACCGGGGACGAATCATACATTTCATACATGCCAACTGTCCTAGATTTGTTGGGACAGTCCTGTATCTTGACTTTCTGTCCCACCAGTGCTGTGTCCTGGGCCATGTCCCGGGATCACAGCACCAACCTCATTTGAGTTACTGCACATGCACCTTAACTCAAAACAGCATTGATTACAGGGATTGGTGCTTCAAGTGGGTGGTCTCCAGCGGTGCAACGGATCGTCATCGATCCGTGATCCGATCCGCGGAGGTTGATCCGTACGGGACACCCGCGATCCGCGGAGCGCTCTGTGGCCTCGGCCATAGGAAAGGCCGCAGCTTCGGCCTAGCTCCGGAGCGGCGGCCATCTTGGTACACCCGGCGGCCGTTTAGCACGTGATTGCTCCGTCAAATGACGGAGCGATCACTTGTAACAAACCCGCGTCGTGTCATGACGCTAGTTCCTCTCTCTCCTCTGTGTACTGATCTGTACAGCGGAGGGGAGAGATCGGATGGCAGCAGTGCCAATACGCTGCAATGCCCTGCCAATACTCTGCAATGCCCTGCCAATACTCTGCAATGCCCTGCTGCAATACCCTGCCAATACTCTGCAATGCCCTGACAATACTCTGCAATGCCCTGACAATACTCTGCAATGCCCTGCTGCAATACCCTGCCAATACTCTGCAATACCCTGCTGCAATGCCCTGACAATACTCTGCAATGCCCTGCCAATACTCTGTCATACCCTGCCAATACTCTGCAATGCCCTGCCAATACTCTGTCATACCCTGCCAATAGTCTGCCAATACCCTAATAGTCTGCCAATACCCTGCCAATATACCCTGCCAATATACCCTGCCAATATACCCTGCCAATACTCTGCCAATACTCTGCCAATACTCTGCCAATACTCTGCCAATACTCTGCCAATAGGGAGATTGTGGATATTACAGTGGGGGAGATTTTTTTTTTTGTTGATCCGAAAATGATCCGAACCGTGACTCCGGATCCGAGGAACGATCCGAACCGTGAGTTTTTTGATCCGTTGCACCCCTAGTGGTCTCCACATGTTCTAGAGGCTGGGGTCTGCGCAGAACCAATCTGTAAAGTGGACATGATGGGTGGCCCCCACAAATGTAGAGGCAGGTACCAACCTATAATGTGGCCTTGACTTGGGCATTTCATCTGCCCACCTTCTGGGTAGATGAAAAGTGGGCAGGGTTAAAAGGGTTTGAGGCCATAAGGTTGGCAGGTAGGAAAGTGCCATACATACAATATTCATCCCATGAAGTGTAGGCTCCTTGGATTTCTTCCACCCTATATCACAATTTGCAACATATGAGTTAAACTTAATCCGCTGGTTGCAGTCCAATCACATGTCTGCTTTTATTTTACTAACATGCATTCAAGTACAGGCAGCAGAGATCTGATTGGTTGCTGTAGGCAACACTAAAGCTGTCCATACACCATCCAGTCTCTGCAGAATTACCAAAACGAGGTAAAAGGAGGACACAACTGAACAATCCATTCAGGCAGGTCCCTGCACTACATAGCTGAAGGGAGATCTAAAGAAGGTTGTACAATCAGATTGTATAGTGTTAGGCCACCTTTAGGTTTTGACTCCAAACTGATTTTATGGGTAGATGACCGTCTCTGTTAATATACCAGCTCCACAGCACAATGCAATGAGAAGCTGCACCTATGTATGTGAAAATACCGTGACCAGCCAGAGATTAGCGTATTCTTGAGAGATCAGTAGGGATCATCGCACCTTAATCCTTCTGCAGTTAACAAGATCTCGTTATCTTGGAGGGAGATGGATGTGATTTAAGCCGACAGGCAGATGTCGCACAATTCCGTGATCAACGCTGGAGCAGAGCGCCAATTAATATTATTTTTATGCCTGTCTCCTGGATGGAGCACACACACCTGTCTCCTGACGAGAGCCCTGAGCTATGGTCAGGTCCTTGCTTATAACGAGTGTGCACAATCACACAGCATGCAGGTCTCCAGATAGACCTGGACACAGGATTGAAGGCTTTATCCCACCTAAGACTCTTTGAAGTCTTCAGACTCCAGACCCCCGATTCGAAAAACTCCAATACACAGCATTCATTGTCAAATAAATAACAGAAAATGCCAAGCCACTTGGCTCCCTCTTCAGCAGCACAGCTGGTCTTGTCACTGGTCTCTCAGACTGTCTTACTCAGCTCTCCAGGCCTCTCCATAGGAGTTCTCCTGACACCCTGGGCTCTCTCATTCCTTCGAGACTTACAGCTTCTCTCAGTCCCCTTGACTGGCCTAGTTGCCTCAGCTCCCACAAGCCTCCAGGCTTGCTTAGCTGTCCCGACTCTGAGTTCTGTGTGGGTGAGGAATTTCTCCAACATGGAGTGATGTCTCTTGAGTAGAGCACCGCTTCTAATGGGATTATGCCCGTCTCCTGATGGGTGACCTGAGCTATGGTTAGGTGCTTGCTTACAACGAGTGTGCAAACTTACACAGCATGCAGGTCTTCAGAAAGACCTGGACACAGGATTGAAGGCTTCATCCCACCCAAGACTCTGAAGCCTTCAGACAGGATTGAAGGCTTCATCCCACCCAAGACTCTGAAGCCTTCAGACTCCAGACCCCGATCTGAAAAACTCAGGTAAACAGCACCCACCATCAAATGAATAACAAAAAATGGCAATCCACTTGGCTCCCTCTTCAGCAGCACAGCTGCTCTTGTCACTGGTCTGTCGGACCATCCTACTCAGCTCTCCTGGCTCACTCAGCATTGTAGTTGCAGTACCCTGCTGCTCGGGCCCACTCTTGGCCTCTCAATAGAGGTTCTTCTGACACCCCGGGCTCTCTCACGGCTCTGAGACATAAAAATTTCCTCAGTCTCTTGAATTAGTCTAGTTGCCTTAGCCCTCTCAGTCCTCCAGACTCGCTTAGCTTTCCCGACTCTCTCAGTGCTGTGGGTAACGTCTCCAACATGGAGTGCTGTATCTTGAGTAGAGCACAGCTCCTAATGGGATTATGCCCATCTCCTGGATGGAGCACACATCTGTCTCCTGACGGGAGCCCTGAGCTATAGTCAGGTGCTTGGTCCTTGCTTATAACGAGTGTGCACACTCACACAGCCTGCAGGTCTCCAGAAAAGACCTGGACACAGGATTGAAGGCTTCATCCATTCTAAGACACTCTGAAACCTTCAGACTCCAGACCCTGACCGAAAAACTAAACTGTGTAAACTGTATCCACCATCAAATGAATAACAGAAAATGCCAAGACATTTGGCTCCTTCTTTAGCAACACAGCTGCTCTTGTCACTGGTCTCTCAGACCGTCTTACTTAGCCCTCCTGGCAAAATCAGCATTGTAGGTGCAGCACCCTTCTGCACAGGCCCACTCCTGGCCTCTCAGTAGGTTTTTGCTGACACCCCAGGCTCTCTCACACCTCTGAGACCTACAGATTTCCTCAGTCTCTTGGATTTGTCTAGTTGCCTTAGCTCTGCCAGTCCTCCAGACTCACTTAGCTGTCCTGACTCTCTCAGTCCTATGGGCAATGTCTCCAACATGGTGTGCTGTCTCTTGAGTAGAGCACCACTCCCAACGGGAGTACTCCCGTCTCCTGGATGGAGCACACACCTGTCTCCTGACAGGAGCCCGGAGCTATGGTCAGGTCCTTGATTATAACAACGAGTGTGCACACACACACAGCATTTTATTATTATTATTCAGGATTTATATAACGCCAACAGTTTACGCAGCACTTTACAACATGAGGACAGACAGTAAAGTTACAATAAAAATCAATACAGGAGGGATAAGAGGGTCCTGCTCGTTAGAGCTTACAATCTAGAAGGGAGGGTCAAGTGGAACAAAAAGGTATTAACTGTGGGGGATGAGGTGATGGAGAAAATGAAAATACAGTTGTCAGGTGTGTGTAGGATATGCTTCAGTGAAGAGAAGTGTTTTCAGGGATCATCTAAAAGCTAATAGAGTAGGAGATAACTGGACAGATTGGCGTTCCATAGGATTGGAGAGGCTCTGGAGAAGTCCTGGGGGCGAGCATGGGAGGAGTTGACGAGGGAGCTAGAGAGCAGGAGGTCTTGAGAGGAACGAAGAGAACGAGTAGGTTGGTATTTAGAGACTAGGCTGGTGATGTAGCTGGGGGCTAAGTTGTGGATGGCTTTGTAAGAAGTTGTTAGTATTTTGAATTTAATTCATTGGGTGAGCGGAAGACAGTGGAGGGATTGACAGAGGAGTAGCAGACACAGAGCGATTGGTAAGGTGGATGAGTCTGGCAGCAGCATTCATGATGGACTGAAGGGGGGGGGATAACCTATGTAGAGGTAAGCCAATGAGAAGGGAGTTACAGTAGTCAAGGCGAGAGATGACCAGGGAGTAAATTAAGAGCTTTGTTGTGCCATTGGTTAGAAAGTGGCGTATTTTGGAGATGTTGCGGAGGCAAGATTTGGACAGTGATTGGACATGGGGCTTAAAGGAGAGTTCAGAGTCAAGGACTACACCTAGAACCTTGGCATGTGTGGATGGGCTTATAGTTGTGCCATCAATTTTGACAGAGAGATCAGGGGAAGGGGAAGGGGCACATGGGGGAGGGAAAAAGATAAGTTTGGTTTTGGATAGATTGAGTTTGAGGAAGTGGTGTGACATCCAAACTGATACATCTGATAGTAGATGAGTGATACGTGAGGTGACGGAGGGAGTGAGCTGAGGGGTAGAGAAATAGATTTGGGTATCATCAGCGTAGAGATGGTATTGGAAACCATGGGAGGCTATTAGCTGACCCAGTGAGGAGGTGTAGATTGAAAATAGGAGAGGTCCAAGAACAGAATTTTGGGGGACCCCAACAGAGAAGGGAAAAGGAGAGGAGGAAGTAGAATTGTAAGTAAAGCTAAAGGTGTGGTTGGATAAGTAGGAGGAGAACCAGCAAAGAGTACAGTCACGGAGACCAAAGGCATGGAGTTTTTTGAGGAGGAGGGGTGGTCAACCGTATCAAAGGCAGCAGAGAGGTCCAAGAGTAGGAGTACAGAGTAGTGTCCATTGGTTTTGGCCGTTAGTAGATTGTTTGTTAGTTTTAGGAGAGCAGTTTCTGTGGAGTCTTGGGGACGAAATCCAGACTAAAGGGGATTAAGAAGGCTATTATCAGCAAGGTGGTCAGTCGGTTGTAGACCAGACGTGCAAGGAGTTTGGCTACAAATGGGAGCAAGGAGATGGGGCGTAGGTTGTGAAGAATGGATGGGTCCAGTGAGGGCTTTTTAAGTATGGGGCTGACAAGTGCATGTTTTATAGAGTTGGGGAAGATGCCAGAAGAGAGGGAGAGATTGAAGATGTGGATTAGAGAGTATAGAACAGAGTCAAAGGGTGAACTTAGCATTTGCGAGGGAACGGGATCCAGAGGGCAGGTGGTAAGATGGACAATAGCAAGTAGTTTAGCAACCTCGTCTATAGTGATGGGGTTGAAAGAGGGAAGTAATGATTGTACCTGAGGGCATGAGATGTAAAGCGTGGAGGGTATCTGAACAGTAGAAATCTCCTTGCATGCAGGTCTCCTTGCAACAGTAGAGATTTCCAGCATGCAGGTCTCCAGAAAGATCTGGACACAGGATTGAAGGCTTCATCCCACACAAGACTTTTTGAAGCCTTTGGACTCCAGACCCCGATCTGGGATTGCAAAATCTGGAAAGAAATAAACCCCTAGTCGTCTCTGCTCAGCCACAATACCCTGGAGCCCCTCAAGTGGTATCCTTGAGAGTCCTGAGTGTCTTTTGCCACTACTGGCACAGTGGCAGGGCCTGGTGCTATCACACATTGCATAGTTCATTACTGATGGGGGTAAGTGGAGTAATTTCACATGGCTTTATTTTCTACCAAAAACACCTGGCCATCAATGCAGTTGGAAGGGTTTACCAGCACTGACCAATAAGGCAGGGAGAGGGTTAAAGGGGGGGGGGGGTTAAAAGCATGGGCACTAACCACCAATGAAGACAACCAATGTTTGGGGTTATTGCTGCAGTCACTGAGAAAAATACTGGCTTTTATTATTGCCTGAACCGGCACCACTGAAAGCATTATTGATGTGGTCACCAACACCAATGTTGAGGGTTACTATTGCAGTCACTGGCACCAATGATGGGGGTTATTATTGCTTTAGCCAGTATCAATGCTGAGCACTATTTCTATGACCACCAACACCAATGCTGAGCATTGTTATCGCCGTTACCAACATCAATACTGGGAGTTATTAATGTAGTCACTGATACCAATGCTGTTATTGTTATTGGTTATTATTGCAGTAACTGACACTAGTGCTGAGGATTATTACTGCAGAGACCAAGACCAATGTTGGGGGTTATTATTGCAGAGACCGACACCAAAGCTGGGGGTTATTACTGCAGTAACTGACACCAATGCTGGGGGTTATTGTTGCACTCACTGACATCAATGCTGCGGGTTATTATTGCACTCACTGACACCAAAGCTGGGGGTTATTATTGCACTCACTGACACCAAAGCTGGGGGTTATTATTGCAGTAACTGACCCAAATGCTGGGGGTTATTACTGCACTCACTGACACCAAAACTGGGGGTTATCGCACTCACTGACACCAACCTGGGGGTTATTATTGCACTCACTGACACCAAAGCTGGGGGTTATTATTGCAGTAACTGACCCAAATGCTGTGGGTTATTACTGCACTCACTGACATCAATGCTGGGGGTTATTATTGCAGACACCAACACCAATGCTGTGGGCTATTATTACAGAAAGCAACACCTATGCTGGGGTTATTATTGCAGTAAATGACACCAATGCTGGGGGTTATTACTGCGGTAACTGCCACCAATGCTGGGGGTTATTCTGCACTCACTGACATCAATGCTGGGGGTTATTATTTCAGACGTCAACACCAAAACTGAGGGTTATTACTGCATTCACTGACACCAATGCTGGGGGGTTATTATTGTGGTAAATGACACCAATCCTAGAGGTTATTGCACGCTCCCTGCTGTGTTTTTTTTGCTGTACGTGTTATCGCACCAACAGTTGCATGCCTTGCTGTTTGCAGCAACAAGAATGTGCCCAGTCCAACTATTACACAACACTCTCGCCTGTCCACCGTCTTCTGACAGCGAAAGGAATCTAACATTGGGCCAAAAAAGGAAATAAAAGGGAAAAGCAGGACAAATATGCTGCTTCTGAGGTCACAGAGTTCAGGCAGTGTGTGAACACACAGAAAACAGCAAAAACACTCTCACCCCCTCCCAGGAATGTCATTGCAACACTGGTTAATGCCTAACAAGAGCTTTTAACCCTTTCCCACCCAGGAAACAGCGGGCAAAAAAAAAAAAAAAAGATTATCCGAGCTTGAGGAACTATTGTACTAACAAACACTTGTTTTAGACAAGTTGGGTCCAACTGGGTCCAGTCAAGGCATGTGGCCCAATGGAAATGCATCCCATTCCTCATGAACAGTCTGACAAATGGATCATTCACACAGGAGTACTGATCTGTCTTCACCTACATGGGATGCACATGTGTTCTGTGCAGACAGCATGTTCAAATCAATGATAGGTGGTCGTCTGCATGAACCTCCGAGTGCATCTCCAACTGAATATCCACGTTGGAGCGATTCACAGATCAGAACACAGATATAAAAAAAATCTCTTTTAGGTTTCCCCTTTCATCAGGGTCCCCATCAGAATTCCCCCTTACATTAGACTCCCTCTTGCATCAAGGTCTCCACCAAAGTCCCTCCTTACATCATGTTCACCATCAGAGCCCCCCATTACATTTGGGTCCCCATCAGAGCAACCCCCTTACATCAGGTTCACCATACCAGACCCCTCTTACATCAGAATCCCCCTTACATCTGGGTCCCCATCAGAGCTCCCCCTTACATCCCTGCTTACATTGGGGTCCCCATCAGAGTCCCCCCTTACATCAGGTTCACCATCAGAGCCCTCCATTACATCTGGGTCTGCATTAGAGCCCCCCATTACATCTGGGTCCCCATCAGAGCCCCCTTACATCAGGTTCACTATGAGAGACACCCTTACATCAGAGCCCCCCTTACATCTGGGTTCCCATCAGTGTCCCCCTTACATCAGAGTGTCAGGGCCTCCATCAGAGCCCCTCCCCTTACATCAGGGTCCCTATCTGAGCCCCCACTTACATCAGAGTATCAGGGTCTCAATCAGAGTCCTGCTTACAACAGAGTTCCCATCAGAGCCCTTTTACATCAAGTTCCCCATGAGAGCCCCCCTTACATCAGGGTCTCCATCAGTGCCCCCCTTCGTTTACATTACTTCCCTATCAGAATCCTCCTTACATCTGGGTTGTAAGGCTTACAACATGGCTGCAAACTACATGGTGGAGAAGGTCTGAACAGAGGGAGTTCTGTCCTACTATGAATGCTAGGGCAAGCATGTCATTGGTTGCTAGGATGCTGGTGGTCCTAGCAACCAATGAAAAAAGGATGATGACAATGCAGTATGAGGCTGTGGGGAAGGGGTGGGGTGTTGGGGATAGCAGTGAAGACAGAGGCAACCTCTGCTGACCTGAATCCTAAATCTGTGCACACTGAGAAGACCCCGACCTAGCTGAAGACTTCTGTTTTACAGGAAATTTACCTACACTTCCTGTCCAGGAAGATCGGTGGTCACCAGTACAAATACAGTGGGTGAAATCTCCCCAGTGGGGCCACAAACAGTAATTAAATGACCTGACAGGGGTTCTAGCGCGCCCCTACTTTTCATACAGTGCAATCCTGCCGTGGCCTCTATTCATTCATATGGGACAGCAGTACTCTGTAGGACCACTGGGGGGGGGGGGGGGGGGCAACCATGAGTATGGCCATCCCATGGGAACAAAAGGGGGCCCTTTGGGCATGTGCAATATGAAGCCGAGCCAAAGACTGTACAAGGGCTGGACAGGACAGAATAATGAACAAAGATGGATCAGGGAAGAGGTTGGATATGTTACTTAGTTTTAAGTAAAAAAAAAAAAAAAAAAGCCTTTAACAAAACCTGTCTCTATGTCCACTTGGCATCCAATCAAATTCAGGCTTTTATTCTGCAGGTGACATTTGTCTGAGCAGGCTGGGATGTCATTGGCTGCTGTTGGACAGGCCAGACAGTCCTCCTGAAAATAAATCAGGCCTGTGCTCTATTACGTGAAAAAGAATGAAGTAGATGTGGCGCTGTTGATTTGATTCAAAAACGCTAGCCTAACTCAAAATTACATAGTGATATATTGACGGTGATTCAATTGAGCGATTAAAAAAATAATAAAGAAAAACAATATCTGAAATCAGGTGTGTTCTCATATAACTATGATACAATATAAACAGCTGATATAGTGAAAAATAGAAAACTATTCCAGATTTTTAATTAGCGAGATTTTTATATTATTATTTTTTTATTCATATCTTCAATTGGGACTTATGTTCACCATTTTTTTATATTTTTGTGTTATACATCTACTTGCACATGATTATATATCAAGTTTGTTTGGAATAGTTCAAGTTTTATATTTTTCACTATATCAGTTGTTTATATTGTATCATAGTTATATGAGAACACATCTGATTTCAGATTTTATTTTTCTTTGTTATTTTTTTAATCACTCAATTGAATCACTGTAAATATATCACTATTTCATTTTCAGTTAGGTTAGCATTTTTGAGTCAAATCAACAGCGCCACATCTACTTCATTTGTGGCAGTAATCAGTGGGGGCAGCAGTTCTCCTGATTCCCTTTTTCTTTCCGTACCCCATTTTCTACTATATATATTTTTTTTCTGCTGGTACATTTTCCCTTTTGCGCGGAATCACACATATTTATTTCATGTGCTCTATTACATTGTGTATTTATTCTGTTCTCCTCTACGTTCCACGTATTGTTTTGTTGTAATGTTTGTGTTGCGTTTCCCGTCTTTTGCGCACGCGGCTGCAGCTGACAGCTGTGCAGAGGACCGGCATTCCGGAGCTCAGTACAACCCCCGGGGCCCGGGGCCAGGACAAGATGGAGGAGAATGCTAGTGGAGGGGGAAATTCCTGAAATGTGTTGCATTTTTTTTTTTTTAATCTCAGAAAACACTTTTCAAAAGTTTCTGTTCAGAACGCGTTTTTTCTGCGGCAGGTAAACGGTTACACAGCTAACCATTAATCATTACGTGAGCCCATCGGGCCGGGTTTTGGTAAAAGGTTAAAGTTTCTATTTATCAGCGACAAACAATTCATGTTGTTTTCTTCCTCTTCTGTGGGCGCTTAAGGCGGCAATAAGGCTGCAAAGGCGGTCAGATACGCAGGCGTTAGAATTCAGGATACAGGGTAACTCAGGATGGGGGATAATAACCCCTTACATCAGGGTCCCTATCAGAGCCCCCCCCCCACTTACATCAGGGTCCCTATCAGAGCCCCCCCCACTTACATCAGGGTCCCTATCAGAGCCCCCCCACTTACATCAGGGTCCCTATCAGAGCCCCCCCCATCAGGGTTCCTATCAGATCCCCCCCTTACATTAGGATCTCTATCAGAGCCCCCCCAGCTTACATCAGGGCTCCTATCAGAGCACCCCCTACAAATCAGGGTATTTATCAGAGCCCCTCACACTTATTTTATTTATTTTATTTATTTCAGGTACTTATATAGCGCCGTCAATTTACGCAGCGCTTTACATATACCGTATTTATCGGCGTATAACACGCGTCGGCGTATAACACGCATCCAAGTTAAGGAGGGAATTTTAAGGAAAAAAACTTTTAGGAGTAAAGTTTAAGGAAGAAAAACTTACATTAAAATGCCCATCAATGCAGCGTTATCAGTGTCCATCTGCAGCCTTGTCAGTCTCAGTGCAGCCTTGCCCCAGTGTCCATTGCAGCCTTGTCAGTGCAGCTTTGCCCCAGTGCAGAATTGTCAGTGCAGCCTTGCCCCAGTGTCCATTGCAGCCTTGTCAGTGCAGCTTTGCCCCAGTGCAGCCTTGTCAGTGCAGCCATGTCAGTGCAGCCATGTCAGTGCAGCCATGTCAGTGCAGCCATGTCAGTGCAGCCATGTCAGTGCAGCCATGTCAGTGCAGCCATGTCAGTGCAGCCATGTCAGTGCAGCTTTTCTCCAGTGCAGCCTTGCCCCAGTGCAGCTTTGCCCCCATGCAGCCTTGCCCCAGTGCAGCCTTGCCCCAGTGCAGCCTTGCCCCAGTGCAGCCTTGCCCCCTCGTGCAGCCTTGCCCCCTCGTGCAGCCTTGCCCCCTCGTGCAGCCTTGCCCCCCCGTGCAGCCTTGCCCCCCCGTGCAGCTTTGTGGGATCGCCGCGATCCCTGCCGTCATACACAGCCCTGTGTAAATTTAAAAATGGCGCCGAGACTGCAGGGACTCGGCGGAGCGCTGATACACATAGCCGAGAGTCCTCGGGTTTTCTCGGCGCCGCTTACAGTCCCGCCCAGTTCCGCCCTATGGGCGGGACTGTAAGCAGCGCCGAGAAAACCCGAGGACTCTCGGCTATGTGTAGCTCCGCTCCGCCGAGTCCCTGCAGTCTCGGCGCCGTATTTGAATTTCCACACGGCTGTGTATGTCGGCGGCGATTGCGGCAATTGCCGCGATCGCTCCGATCACGGCAATTGCCGCGATTGCTCCGATCACACACAATTGGGGGGGGGATCGGCCTATAACACGCACCCACGATTTCCCCCTGATTTTCAGGGGAAAAAAGTGCGTGTTATATGCCGATAAATACGGTACATTATACATTCACATCAGTCCTTACACCCTCAAGGAGCTTACAATCTAAGATCCCTAACTCACATTCATACATACTAGGGTCAATTTAGACAGGATCCAATTAACCTACCAGCATGTCTTTGGAGTGTGGGAGGAAACCGGAGTACCCGGAGGAAACCCATGCAGGCACAGGGAGAACATGCAAACTCCAGGCAGGTAGTGTCGTGGTCGGGATTCGAACCAGCGACCCTTCTTACTGCTAGGCAAGAGTGCTACCCACTACACCACTGTGCCGCCACACTTAGATCAGGGTTCCTATCAGAGCCCCCCCCACTTACATCAGGGTATTAGGGTTCCTATCAGAGCTCCCCCTTACATTAGGATCTCTATCAGAGCCCCCCCTTACATCAGGGTATTAGGGTTCCTATCAGAGCCCCCCCACTTACATCAGGGTATCAGGGTTCCTATCAGAGCCCCCCCCTTACATCAGGATCTTTATCAGAGGCCACCCCCCCCCCCGCTTACATCAGGATCCCTATCAGAGCCCCCCCCCCCCCGCTTACATCAGGGTCCCTATCAGAGCACCCCCTTACATCAGGGTCCCTATCAGAGCCCCCTCCCTTACATCAGGATTCCCCCCCACTGCTTACATCAGGGTCCCTATCAGAGCCCCCCCCCCCCACTGCTTACATCAGGGTTCCTATCAGAGCCCCCTTTACATCAGGGTCTCTATCAGAGCCCCCCCCCACTGCTTACATCAGGGTTCCTATCAGAGCCCCCCTTACATCAGGGTCCCTATCAGAGCCTCCCCCCCACTTACATCAGGTTTCCTATCAGAGCCCCCCTTACATTAGGATCTCTATCAGAGCCCCCCCCCCGCTTACATCAGGATCCCTATCAGAGCCCCCCCCGCTTACATCAGGGTCCCTATCACCCCCCCCGCTTACATCAGGGCTCCTATCAGAGCACCCCCTACACATCAGGGTCTTTATCAGAGCCCCTCACACTATATCCCTATCAGAGCCCCCCCCCCACTTACATCAGGGTTCCTATCAGAGCCCCCCCCACTTACATCAGGTTTCCTATCAGAGCCCCCCTTACATCAGGGTCCCTATCAGAGCCCCTCCACTTACATCAGGGTATCGGGGGTTCCTATCAGAGCCCCCCCCTTACATTAGGATCTCTCACCCCCCCCTTACATCAGGATCTCTATCAGAGCCCATCCCCCCCTCCGCTTACATCAGGATCCCTATCAGAGCCCACCCCCTTACATCAGGATCCCTATCAGAGCCCACCCCCTTACATCAGGATCTCTATCAGAGGCCATCCCCCCCTGCTTACATCAGGATCCCTATCAGAGCCCCCTCCCTTACATCAGGACCTCTATCAGAGCCCATCCCCCCCCGCTTACATCAGGATCCCTATCAAAGCCCCCCCGCTTACATCAGGGTCCCTATCAGAGCCTCCCCCCCCCCCTTACATCAGAGTTACTATCAGAGCCCCCTCCCTTACATCAGGGTTCCTATCAGAGCCCCCTCCCCCCGCTTACATCAGGGTTACTATTAGAGCTCCCCCCTTACATCAGGGTCCTTATCAGAGCCCCCCCACTTACATCAGGGTTCCTATCAGAGTCCCCCATTTACATCAGGGTCCTTATCAGAGCCCCCCACACTTACATCAGGGTCCCTATCAGAGCCCCCCCTTGCATCAGGATCCCTATCAGAGCCCCCTCCCTCCCCTTTACATCAGGTTCCCCACGAAAGTCCTCCCTTACATCAGTGTCCTCATCAGAATCCTCCCTTACATCGGGTTGCCCATCAGCATCCCCCATTAGATCAGGGTCCCCATTAGAGCACCCCTTATACTAGGTTTCCCATCAGAGTGCTCCTTACATTGGGGTCCCCCCCCCTTACATCAGAGTCCCTAACATCCCCTCTAGATCAAGGGCATGTTCAGCGGGATCCCCCTTTAAAAAAAAGTAGAAAGAGGCACATTGTGATTCCGTGGTTGATATCCAAAAATCAGATTTAATTGTTTTTTTAATCTTCCAAATTAAAAAAAAAAAAAAAAAAAAAGGGGGGGGTTTTGCAGAGGAATGATCCGCGGTAACGACGGTATTCACAGACTTCCTGCATCCTCCCTCCTACAACAGACCCCGTAGTGTGTCCGCCGGGCCCTCCTGTGTGCCGTTTCCATGACGTCCCCCCTGTTTATCCTCTCCATCCCTTTTCCTTTCTCCAGTTATAGATCAACCTTTGCTCCCAGGATGCCCCGCTGCCGGCACAGGAATAAAAGGAGAGAATTGCAAATCCCGGCCTCATTCAGCGTCCACATCCGGCCTTCGCAGCTCTGCCAGAATACACAGCGACCGCGCCGCGGGGAATGCTGCGCACAGACGCAGCTCGCTGGCCTCCCCATGGGAGTTGTGGGAGAAAAGCAGAAAGCTCTTTCTGCTCAGATATAACACATCGTAGATTGGATATAGAGTATAAAAAAGAATAAATACCCAAAAAGAAGTTTCTTTGAACAATAAAAATAAAAATAAAAAATAATAATAATACAAATAATAAAACAAAACTTTTTTTTTATAAAAAAGATTAAATAAAATTAAAATCCACAAAAACATCCAAAAATAAGTTTCTTTGAAACATTAAAAAAATAAAAAATAAATAGATAAAATAAAAATAAAATAAAGCATCCAAAAACAAACCTCTTTAAATAAAGATAAATTAAAGTTTAACCGTAGACAAAACTTTTTGTCAGATTTTTTTTTTTTTTAACCATCTCCCCATTGGGGAGATTTCTTTCTACTTCCTGTCCCAAAACAGGAGGAAGGCAGAGGAACTCCCTCCAAAGGGAGGGGAATCCCTGGTTGTCACCAGAACTAGCGTCCCCATTGGAAGGTTTTTCCCACTATTCGTATTCTGGGGACAGCCTACAAATTCTGGATTTTCTTTTATAGATAATGGTAACCCAAACAATTATGCCACGTACACACGGTCGGACTTTTCGTCTACAAAAGTCCGACGGACGCCGACGGACTAAAGCTGGCTGACAATCCGATTGTGTGTGGGTTTCCCCGGACCTTCAGCGGACTTTTCCAGCCTCAAATCTGACGGACTTTAGATTTGAAACATGCTTCAAATCTTTACGTCGTAACTACACCGGACCCAGAAATCCGCTCGTCTGTGTGCTAGTCCGACGGGCAAAAACCCACGCTAGGGCAGCTATTGGCTACTGGCTATCAACTTCCTTATTTTAGTCCGGTGTACGTCATCACGTACGAATCCGTCGGACTTTTGTGTGGTCGTGTGTAGGCAAGTCCGTTCGTAAGAAAGTCTGCCGCAAGTCCGCCAAAAGTCCGCCAAAAGTCCGTTGAAAGTCTGTCGGACAGGCTGTCGGACTTTTGTAGCCGAAAAGTCCGACCGTGTGTACGCGGCATTAGGGAGGGCGAATCTTCCTGAAAGGCACAGACAGCAAAAAAAAAAAAAAAAACACAAAAAACAAAAAAGAATAAAAATAAAACACCTGACTGGGGCATGCCCCCAGTAGAAGTCTTTGAGGATGAAACGCGTCGGACTCACTACGCTTGCTCCCCACATTGCTTTTTATTTTTACCCATTTTTGAGATCACTCTTATCTGTACTCATTGATTTGATGTACTGCCTTTTTTTTTTTAAATAAATGCCTTCCGGGTTTATTTTTACCTACACCATATGGAGTCCTTCCATTTTCTTTTGCTTCTATCCCGGTCCGATTGAGGCCTTTTGTGTACAACAACCACCAGAAGGCTCCTCCGTGTGGTGGAAGTCCTCTACTATGTTGGTGAACCATAAGGAAACAAGAGTCGCCGGCCGGACCATTACGGACGAGGAGTGGAACTATCCCCTAGAACAGGGGTCTCAAACTGGCGGCCTTCCAGCTGTTGGGAAACTACAAGTCCCATCATGCCTCTGCCTGTGGGAGTCATGCTTGTAACTGTCAGCCTTGCAATGCCTCATGGGACTTGTGGTTTCGCAACAGCTGGAGGGCCGCCAGTTTGAGACCCCTGCCCTAGAGAGTGACCGTTCTCCAGCCCAGTGTTTCTCAACTCCAGTCCTCAAGGCGCCCCAACAGGTCATGTTTTCAGGCTCTCTATTATTTTGCACGGGTGATTTGTGATCAGTTTCACTGCCTTAGTAAATACCACAGCCATTTCATCTGAGGGAAATCCTGAAAACATGACCTGTTGAGGTGCCTTGAGGATTGGAGTTGAGAAACACTGCTCCAGCCAACCGTAACCCCGTGGCACTTGGTCCACCTAAGCCTGACTGACCCCCTACCAAATGGTAAGCAGGTCCACCATATCTGGTACCCACCTTATTCCTCTTAAGGCCCATACACACGATCGGTCTTTTTTTACAACAAAAATGCAAATTGGCTGTTTTAAGGCAACATCCGACCGTGTGTACGCTCCATCGGACAAACTTTTTCAGTTTTCATCGGATAAATGTTGGCTGTGCGAACAGACAAACTTGGTGGCAACAAAAGTCCTACGTCGGCAAGTCCGATCATGTGTACACAAACCCAACGGACTTTAGTACAAAAGTACAAACACGCATGCTCAGAACCAATGCAAAAAAGATCAGACAACAATACAGAAGTTGACCAAAGGGTGGCGCCGGAGAATTGAACGTCGTCTTTTGAAGTGTCGTCAGTACGTTGAAACGTCACTACGTTCGTGTTTGTTGCCTGAAAAGTCCTGCCGTGTGTATGCATGCCAAGTTCACGGCCAACGCCCTTTGGATAGAAATCCACGGAAAAGTGAATTGTTTGTTTGTTTGTTTGTTTAAAGTCCGATCGTGTGTACGAGGCGTTACTAAGGATTTCTTCACAACTGCACAGTTATTTGCACTTTGTTTGTGTTGTCCGTGTCCAATTGAAGATTTGCTATCAAGCATGGGATGGGCATATCTTTGAATTTTTATTAATTCCTTAAAGTCCCCTTCGGTGAACATTGGACTTTTCATGTGTTCATTCACTACTACTCTATAGGACATCACTGTTCATTGTTTTTTTTTTTTTTCTTGTAGCGCTACACTGTATATATTTTTAGTTTGTTTTGGACTTTGTTTGAGTGTTAGCTGCTGTTTATTCTCTTTTTGACACTATTGTGGTTTAGTGCAGCAATTTCACTTTTATTTTCACATCCATAATTCAAGGATTAGCTGCACTGCAAAAAGCAACAATAATCACAAACCAAATGCCGGGCCGGAGAACTGGCTGTATTGTTCACGGGATTTGTTTTATTGCTCTTCTACTGGTTACATTTGCATAATAGTCTTTTTATTAGCAGTAAAGATTGTAGCAAATTTCACGGCGCTCTCTGTTTTGTGTAACATTGTTTTTTCCTGAATTATACAAGAATTTACCAATAGAGGGATCTACTCTGACCAGTCTGTGCATTCAATAATAAAACGGGCCGGCTGGTTTTTGGTTAATTAACCCTATACAGCCACATACATTATGTTGTCAAAAGTATTGGGACGCCTGCCTTTACACACACATGAACTTCAATGGCGTCTTAGTCCGTAGGGTTCAATATTGAGTTGGCCCAACCTTTGCAGCTATAACAGCTTCAACTCTTCTGGGAAGGCCGTCCACAAGGTTTAGGAGTGTGTCTATGGGAATGTTTGACCATTCTTCCAGAAGGGCATTTGTGAGGTCAGCTACTGATGTTGGACGAGAAGGCCTGGCTTGCAGTCTCAGTTCTAATTCATCCCAAAGGTGTCCAATCGGGTGGAGGTCAGGACTCTGTGCACTCCAGTCATGTTCTTTCACCCCAAACTCGCTCATCGATGTCTTTATGGACCTTGCTTTCTACACTGGTGCGCAGTCATGTTGGAACAGGGAGGGTCCACCCCCAAACGGTTCCCACAAAGTTGGGAGCATGAAATTGTCCAAAATGTCTTGGTATGCTGATGCTAGTGATGGGACAAGATCATCCACTGCCCAGTGCAATGATGGCAAATTGCACCCCCCCCTTTTATTATATGCAAGCTTATGAGAAAAGAGGAGAAAGAGCACAGCCTGCACCTCCTCCCAGTTTTCTCCTCCTCTCCTTGCTGCTTGCATTGCTGGGCTCACATGAAGCTGTGATGACGCTGTCACTACTCCGGTCAGCCTTAAAGTAGGAGGAACTTGTGGCGCCCCCCATTCCTACAATACAAGCTGCGCCCAGGGCAGCTGCTCCTTCTGCCCACCCCTTGTCCTGGCCCTGGCTGATGCCTTAAAGAGTAACTAAAGGTTCCTTTTTATATTAAGTTTTTTTTTTTTCAATGGTTTTTATTACAGATTTAAGTCAACATACAGATGTTTATGTTTCATTAATCATCACGTAATAGTTACAACAGGGATGCGTTCTCCTATAGTATCAATTTTCTTGATCCATTAAATATTAGTTTGTTTTTTTTTTAAAAACAAACATACCATACTTATCTTCTCTGAGCTGTTGGTTTTGCACAGAGTGGCCCCCGATCCTCCTCTTCTGGGGTCCCTCAGCGGCGCTCCTGATCCTCCTCTTCTCAAGTGTCCCATTGGAGAGCCGCTCTCCCTCGGCACGCTCCTGTGTCCTGCTGCTGCATCTATTAAAACAGACAGCAGGACTCGGCCCCGCCCCCCCCGCATTATTAGAGTTGATTGACGGCAGCGTGAGCCAATGGCTACGCTATCAATGCTATCAATCTATCCAAATCAGGACCCGAGACACTGGCTGGAGCTGGTGTGCTCGTCCCCATCACTGAAAAGACCGGGTCCAGGTAAGTAATAGGGGGGCTCTGGGGGGGGGGGGGGCTGCTGCATCACAGGAGGTTTTTCACCTTAAAAGGGGTTGTAAACCCTCGTGTTTTTTCACCTTAATGCATCTTATGCAATAAGGTGAAAAAAACACCTGGCAGTGACCCCAGCCCCCCCACTTTACTTACCTGAGCCCTGGAACTTGACCCGCTGGGGACGCGCTGTCTCTCTGCCCGGGGTTCTTGGCTCTTGATTGGATAGATTGATAGCAGTGCAGCCATTGGCTCCCACTGCTGTCAATCAAATCCAATGACGCAGGCACCAGGAGGGCGGGGCCGAGTCCTACATTCGGCGTCTATGGACGTCGAATGCCGGATTCGGGAGTGCGCCTGCAAGGTAAACCCCCGGGAGATCCATCCCCACCCATCCACCACCAGGACAACGCCACCTTCCACACCATCCTCCTGCAGGCGAGGCGCCTGAAAACAACGTTTGCTTGCTACAGGCAACAGTACAGTTTATCCCGAGCTCTGCGTTCAAAGATCTATGGACGTCGAATGCCGGACTCGGGAGTGCGCCTGCAAGGTAAACCCCCAGGAGAGCACTTCTCCAAGGGGGTTATCTGATGTGGGGAGGAGCCGCGCGCGCCTCCGGGGGACCCCAGAAGAGGAGGATCGGGGCCACTCTGTGCAAAACGAACTGCACAGTGGAGGTAAGTATAACATGTTTGTTATTTAAAAAAAAAATAAAAAATGAACCTTTAGTGTCACTTTAATGCATAGAATGTGTTAAGGTCAAAAACCTTTGATGGTTTACAAACCCTTTAAGAGTACCCTTCTCTGGAACTAAGGGGCCAAGTCCAACCCCTGAAAAACAACCCCCACACCATAATCCCCCCTCCACCAAATGATTTGGACCAGTGCACAAAGCAAGGTCCATATGGATGAGCGAGTTTGGGGTGGAGGAACTTGACTGGCCTGCACAGAGTCCTGACTTCAACCCGATAGAACACCTTTGGGATAAATTAGAGTGGAGACTGTGAGCCAGGCCTTCTCATCCAACATCAGTACCTGACCTCACAAATGCTCTTCTGGAAGAATAGTCAAACATTCCCATAGACACCCTCCTAAACCTTGTGGACGGAAGAGTTGAAGCTGTTATAGATGCAAAGAGTGGGCCAACTCAATATTGAACCCTATGGGCTAAGACTGGGATGCCATTAAAGTTTAAGTTGCGTGTAAAGGCCAGCGTCCCAATACTTTTGGCAATATAGTGTGTATGCAAAAGGCTGACGGGAAAGAGTTAAAAATGTTGTAAATTCCATATTAATTTTAATTCCAAACTACCAACTAATGACGCCGATTGCGGAGAAGGAATTTGGTGCTGGAGGTGGATTTGGCGTTTTTTTCGGGGTGGTTTTGGTGATCAGTTCTCAGTCTGGGAAGTGTTTTTTTATTTTTTGCTCGATCGGAGAGAGGAAGGAGAAGGGGAAACGGAGCCTCTGCTGTACAGGTTACACCTCCCTGCGTGGGCGGCAGAGAACTACAAACCAGATCCATCCCCACCCATCCACCACCAGGACAACGCCACCTTCCACACCATCCTCCTGCAGGCGAGGCGCCTGAAAACAACGTTTGCTTGCTACAGGCAACAGTACAGTTTATCCCGAGCTCTGCGTTCAAAGATCAGACGATGAAATATGGAAGAGATTAGAAAACTTTACTAACTCCAGGGGAGGGGGGGGGGGGGGTGGACTCAGATCAATGCCTTCCGTATTCTGATCTGTGCGAAATAATAAACCGTCCAATCTGTCCATACACCTTCCAATCGCTACAAATCATCAATTGTAATAAAGAAAAGTCGGTCCTGCGACACGTGGATCTTCTGTCAGGACTGATCAGTCCTTTTTTATTAAAATTTTTATTTATTGATTAAACCCGGAGTCCTCAATCTGTACAGCACAGGGGCCACACTGTACAGGATACAAACATTCCAGGGCCAAAAAAATCTGTTATAAATGAATAAAATTAATGAAAACGTTTTACTAAATGGAGAAAAAAAAACTTCTGTAAAACAAAACAAAGAAACTACAAATAAAGTCAAGGAATCAATACATTCAGTCTGCCCCTTTCCCATCAGAGTCCACTTTAAATCAGAGTCCCCCTTACATAAGGGCCCCTATCAGAGTCCCCCTTATATCAGAGTGCTCCCTTACATCAGGGTCCCCATCAGAGTCCCCATCAGAGTCCTCAGGAGAGTCACCATATATCAGAGTCCCCATCAGAGTCCCCAGGAGAGTCACCATATATCAGAGTCCCCATCAGAGTCCCCAGGAGAGTCACCATATATCAGAGTCCCCAGGAGAGTCACCATATATCAGAGTCCCCATCAGAGTCCCCAGGAGAGTCACCATATATCAGAGTTCCCATCAGAGTCCCTGCTTGCATAGGAGTCCCCTTCACATCAAAGTCCTCATCAGAGTCCCCCCTTACTGTACATCAGAGTCCCTGTTTACATCAAGGTCCCCATCAGAGTCCATGCTTACATCAGAGTCACCCCTTACATCAGGGTCCCAGTCAGAACACCCCGGACAGAGTCTCCAGCAGAGTCCCATTTTATATCAGAGTTCCCACCTGAGTCTCTGCTTACATCAGGGTCCCCATCAGAGTCCATGCTTACATAGGAGTCCCCTTTACATCCAAGTGCTCATCAGAGTCCCCCCTTACATCAGGGTATCCATCAGTATCACCATCACAGTCCTCCTTACATCAGGGTCCCCATCAGAAAACCCTTTACTTTAGAGTCCCCATTGGAGTTCCTGCTTACATCAAGGTCCACATCAGAGTCCCTGCTTATATCAGAGTCCCTCTTACATCATAGCAGAGTCCCCGTTACGTCAGGATCCCCATCAGCATTCCCCCCCCTTACATCAGGGTCCCTGTTTACATCAGGATCCCCATCAGAATACCCCTTACATCAGAGTCCCTGCTTACATTGGAGTCCCCCCATACATCAGAATCCCCATCAAAATACCCCTTATATAAGAGTCCCCCTTATATCAGAGTCCCTTTTACATCAAAGTCCTCATCAGAGTCCCCACTTACATCAGAGTACCTGTTTACATTAGGGGCCCCATCAGAATACCCCTTACATCAGGATTACCACCAAAGTCCTCCTTACATCAGAGTCTCCACCAGAGTCACTGTTTACATTAGGGTCCCCATCAGAATACCCCTTACAGCAGAGTCCCCCTTATATCAGAGTCGCTGCTTACATCAGGGTTCCCATCAGAATACCCCTTAATTCAGAGTTCTTATGTCACAGACTCCCTTGTTACATCAGGGCCCCCCTTTTATCAGAATCTACATCAGACTCCCACCTTACATCAGGGACCCTCATCAGAGCAGAGACTTTGCACATCAGCTGCGGGCTGATCTAATATTGCATAGTAGCCTGAGAGCGATCATTCCAAGACCCCTGGATTAAACCAAAAAGCAATGCGTGCTACCCACCCTGAACGTAATAAGTGAAAATATAAAACAAAAAATGAATGCAACCAAACAAACATCGAGGTGTAAACAATACAGGGAAATAAAAAATATGTATGAGTATAATGTAACACAGCCTCTTATATCCAAAATCATGTACCTATTAAGTAGAAAAAAAAGAATAGATATAGATATATATCTATATCTATATATAGATATATACATATCTATATATATATATATCTATCTTTAACTTCTTTTTTTTAACTTAATAAGATATATATATATATATATATATATATATATATATATATCTTATGTTAAAAAAAAGAAGAAGATAGAGATAGATATAATAATATATGTATTATATCTATCTCTATCTTCTTCTTTTTTACTTAATAAGATATATTTATATATATATATATATATATATATATATATATATATATATATATATATATATATATATATATATAATATCTTAAAAAGAAGACAGATAGATATATATATATAATAATAATATATATCTATCTGTCTTCTTTTTTTTTTTAACTTAATAAGATAGATATATATATATATATATATATATATATATATATATACACATATATATATATATATATATACACATACATACATACATACATACATATATATATATATATATATATATATATATATATATATATATATATATATATATATATATCTTATTAAGTTAAAAAAGATAGATATATATATATATATATACACATATATATATATATATATATATTTTTTTTTTTTCTTTCTTTTTTTCTACTTAATAGGTACATGATTTTGGATGTAAGAGGCTGTGTTACATTATACTCATACATATTTTTTATTTCCCTGTATTGTTTACACCTAGATGTTTGGCTGCACTCATTTAGGCCCCTTTCACACTGGGGCGGTGGGGGCGTCGGCAGTACAACAGCGCTATTTTTAGCGCTGCTGTACCGTCGTTCTTGCAGCGGTATTCGGCCGTTAGCGGTGCGGTTTTAACCCCCGCTGGCGGCCGAAAAAGGGTTAAAATCCCTCGTACAGCGCGGCTATAGCCGCGGTATTGCCGCGGTATAGCCGCGCTGTCCCATGGATTTCAATGGGCAGGAGCGGTGAAGGAGCGGTGAATACACCGCTCCTTCACCGCTCCAAAAAAGCGGTTTGCAGGACTTTTTTCACCGTCCTGCCTGCGCACCGCTTCAGTGTGAAAGCCCTCGGGCTTTCACACTGAACAAACAGCGGAGGCTGTTTAGGGGTGGTTTGCAGGCAGTATTTTTAGCGCAATAACGCCTGCAAACCGCCCCCAGTGTGAAAGGGGTCTTATTGTTTTATATTTTCACTTAGTACGTTATGATAAAAAAAAAAAAAAATATATATAACATATCCTAAACATATATGTATAGGTAACTAATAGGTAATGTACTCTTATTTCTGTAAATGCTAAATAATTCTCAAACAACACAACAATACAAATGTTTAATAAAGTGATTGGAAAGGACTTTTATTACACAGAGACCTTTGTAAAATTGTATACTTTTTGATCACTTTATTGACACTTTGATAAGTCCTTTAAATTGTGCCATTCAGTCCTCATCAATCACACAGGAGGATTAAATAGAACAATGTAAAGAACTATTATTATGTACAGACTGTTAGATTGTGTACTTTCTGATCACTTTACTGATACTCTTTATTGCCGTGTTGTTTAAGGATTATTTAGCAGGTCAGGAAAAAAAAAAAAAAAAAAAGGTACATGTTTCATGTTTTTGGATAGAAGAGCATACGCTACATTATACTTGCCTATATCTTTTATCGATGAAATCTCCCATTTGTGCAGAAGAATTGTAACAAATCCAGTTCTTGCATCCAAATGATGGTCTGAAGCCTCGTACACACGATCATATTTTCACGCGTACGAGGTTTTCGTGTGCACAGATTTGAACTGGCCCTAAGGGAAATGCCTAAAAACGTGTAAAGTGAGCATTTTCGAAAAACGTTCTCACCTATAGGAACCCTTAGGGCCAGTTCACACCACATGCAGTCCAGTGCGTTTTTTTTTCTGCATCAAAAACGCACGGAAAGTAGGTTATATGGTTTTCAATGGCATAAATTCACACCAGTGCTTGCAGTTCCAGTGCGTTCCAGTTCCAGAAAAAAAAAAAAAAGTAGAACATGCTGCATTTTTTCTGCACTGAACTGTACTTGAACGCTCTAAAACGCATCAAAAATGCACTGGAACACACCAAAAATGCACTGCAACACACTTGTCCTTATTTAAGGTTAAGAAAAAAGAGGGGCGGGGGGGGAGCACTGGACTGCATCAAAAATGCACCAAAAACTCACTGGAGCGCATCAAAAACGCGCATGCAGAAAAGCACCTGGAACGCCCCCGGACTGTGTTTCTATGGTGGGGACTGGCCCTTAGTGGTTTCCAACAAAAACACCCAAAGCATGAACACACAGGTAAGACTTAAAGGGTAACTCCACTTTTGTGGGGAAAAAAAACAAATAAAGAAAAAATAACAAAGCGTTTACAATTGTGACACAAGTCATATTGTAGTTGAATGTTATTAGAAATTGCCTTTCCTTTTCAATCTGAAGCCGCTGTCATTTTCTAAAAATGCAATATGGCCGCCTGCAGTTGTTCTGTACAAAGAATGTGTACTGATCACCCCGCAGAGACATCATTTCCTGCTTGTGTGATTGGCTCACCAATTTTCCCAGAAGTCTGCCTAAAGACACGGATCAGGTTTAAGGCATCCCCTGCAACAAAAATGTCATTTTTGGGCAAGATACTCCCTAAGGCCCCTTTCACACTTGTGCAACTTGTCCTGCGACTTGGGACTGCAAAGTTGCATGACAAGTCGTTCCCCTATGATAACCATTCATATATGTGCGACTTCAAGTCGTGCCAACTTCAAAGTAATCCCTGTACTACTTTGGTCCGACTTTCACGCGAGTTGAGGTTCATAGACCTCAAGTTTACACAGGCATTCCATGAAATTGCGTCAAAATTGCGGCAATCAAGGTCCCGGTAAAATCACGTGACTTTTAAGTCGCAGCAGCGTGAAATGGGCCCATAAGTGATGCTGGCCCTGCAGCTTTCCTCATTAGTGCCCTGCAGGTGCCACAGCTGACTGATCATTTTGAAATCACTCCCATTAGACCCACTGAGCACAGAGGAAACATACGGGGATTTCTTCGGAATACCAAAAAGTAGGAATCTGCAAAAAAGGTTGATATAATCCTTGCAATGTACATAGATCACCCAGAGGGGAATGTTTTATTCAGAACAAAAGTGGAGTTACGCTTTAAGCATAAAATGCACTTTTGACTGCTCGTATACATGTGCAAAAATGCAAAATAAATAAAAAAATTTAAAAAAACACACCTGAAAAGCGCTCTGCTCAGGTGTGAATGCAGCCTTATGGAACGATTGTATTGTTGATAAGTATCGGTACTCGTGCAAATGCACCGATATCTGAAACCGATACTTTCAGGCTCAGTTCTTTGCGCTGTCAGTGGGTCCCCCCTGTTGACAGCAGAAGTGTTAAAGGGGTTGTATAAGTAAAAGTTTTTTAGAATGCATTAAGGTGAAAAAACGTCTGACAATACATCCCCCCCTCCCCCAGCGCCCCCTCGTTTTACTTACCTGACCCCTCGAAAGTCCCGCGCTCGCTCCTGACATCCTCTTCGCCGCTCAGCCTGGCCGTTGATTGGCTAGAGTGGATGGATTGAAAGCAGTGCAACCATTGGCTCGCTCTGCTGTCAATCACATCCAATGACGCGGCGGGCCGGGGGGGGCGGGGCCGAGTGATACAGTGAGCGGCTATGGCCACCGGCTGTATCACGGGAGAGCGCCCGCAAGCATTCAACACCATGCAAGGGAGCTCACATGAAGGTGTTGAGTCCTTGCAGGGGGGGGGCCGAGGAAGCCACCGAGGGACCCCAGAAGAGCAGGTTCGGGGCCACTCTGTGCAAAACGAGATGCACAGTGGAGGTAAGTATAACTAGCTTTAGAGATCCTTTAAAAGAAGTCCGGTAATTGGAGCTGTCAAAAAAAAAAAAAAAGCAGTCGGTGCCGGTTTTGGGTAATCCAGAATTCACACCCGGCCTTCAGAACCCTCACTTTAAGCGACTGGCAGCAGGTGGTCGGCTCCGTTTGTGTGACTTTTTTGGGGCCCAACGGTCAACTCTCCTTTGAGGTTGGGGTGTCCGCTACAGATCCCCCTCTGGGCCTCCGGAGCGGTCCACAGCTGTGTAACTTTCTGCGCAGGTCGCCTGCGGACCTCGGGCATCTCCCGTCAACTTACTGAAGTAGAACACATCTGCCATCGCGGGGAGCCAGTGCGGCACAGTCTCTCGCTTATCTACTCCCCCTTCGACCAGCGGAAGGGTTCATTCCCTCGTTCCTCTCTCAGTGGGAAGCGGAACCCAGCAATTCAATTCACTGACCCCCTAGAGAGAGAGAGAAGATTCTCCACTTTGCTCAGAAATCCTCTATAGCCACCAGAGTCCAGGAGACCTGCTACAAAATGATGACCCGGTGGTATAGGGTACCCACCACTCTGCACCATTTCTTCCTGCAGGCCTTTGTTGGCATTGTGGCACTGCAGAGGGAACGATGCTGCACGCTTTTTTGGGCCTGTCCCAAACTCTCCCCTTTCTGGCTTGAGGCGACTCCCACGATCAGACTCCTGACTGGGATCCCTCTGGAGGGGAACCCCGCGGCCTGCCTGCTTCACCTTTCAGAAGGACCCATCAACAAATACAAGGCCTCTCTCACCATCCAGCTACTGAATGCTGCCGAGGCATGCGTCCCCCTCTGCTGGAGATCAGAGAACCCGCCGGCGAAGTCCCTGTGGTTTTCTAAAGTGAACGAACTAAGAGACATGGAGGATCTCACCGCCAACCTTGAACTACAGGGAGGAGACCTTCTGGGAGACCTTGGCAACACTTTATATACACGGCCGCTTATCTCCGTGAGGCTGCACAGTCTGACTGACCCCCATTGGGCCTGTCCCGCTCCCTAGTCGGGGGGGGCACTACCCTTCTTTACTCTACTCTTCTCTTCTCCTACTTTCTGCTATCTGTCCTATACTCCACTATGCTTCCACCTCTCCTCTCCACGCCTCTCGCCTCACTCCCTTCTTCCCTTGGTCCTTGTCCCTTCCCCACTCCTAGGGTTGTCAGACCCTCTACCTCTGAGTGTGGGGAAGGGCAGCGCTAGAGAATATTTAAATAGTCTATAGGACTAGCTAGTGATATTACAACCAGTGAAATAAATCTATGAAAACGTGATACATGTAGTGAAATAAAAATAAATATTGGTCTTGACTATATAAGCTTAGTCCATATAAAAGGTGACACAAAAAATGTGAAAGTGTTGATAGAGGATCCACCACCGCTCCTAGTAAAGGCTTACAGGAGAGATTGGACTTAGATGGGCATACACCCACTGGGTCAATCAAGCTTGTATAGTGGGGATCCTTGGTGACAGTTACCGCAGAGGACACAATTCCAGGTGGCCTGGGTGCTCGTATTGATGCGTTTTTAAAGATAGGTCCAATCAAACATCAAAGGTATATGTGAAGGAAATATAAGAGCACATAGCGTAATACTGTATAAAAAAACTCATAACATGTTTATTGAGGGTAAAAACACTCACATTTCCGAGGATAAAAAAGCGATTTGTAAGTAAAATAACGGCAGTGCCAGTGGTGTCAGTAGTCCGTCCTGACGCGTTTCGTCCTCTAGGACATCATCTGGGGTTAGACCCTCTACCTCTCCCTTTCCCCCCCGGTACACACCCATCTCCCCATAACTCTTACCCAATCATGGGCTGTTTTTATCAGGTACTGTGAATATCCTGATGTGCATTACTTATTTCACGTGTCCCATGTTTGGGTCCACCCCTGGCCTTTGGGTTGCCTTGCCTCCCAACCAACTGTTCAAACTTTTTAAAAAATCTGTTATTGTATTGTATAGCTTTGCATACGTTATTATCAGTTCTAGGTTGCGCAAGTATTTGTTAGGATGCCTCCCCGGCTTCGCATACCGATTTTATCTCTATACTGCGTTTTTTTCATATGCTCTATTTACTGTGTAAAGCCGGGGTATCTGATATGTTTACCTCATCTCATGATCACGTCGATCTTTCTGTCTGATTCTTATTATGTATCTCTGCTATATGTGGTAATTGTTAAAACGCACTTTCTAGTGAAATAAAGAAATTATAAAAAAAAAAAAAGCAGCCGGCAATGTTTATTAACAAGATTGCTCAGCCGCTGAAACGCTAAAAAAAAAAAAGAAACATTGTTTCTTTTTTAATCTGTTTCTTCATCTGCAGATCAAATGGATGAACAAATGTTCCTCTGTTTAACCCCTTATTAACCCTTAATTGACTGTAATCAGCCTCAATTAACTCCCTATTCTCCTCCATTTATTTATTTTCCTGCTTTTTTTTTTGTTCACGTCTATTTTATAAATAGTAAACAATTAAAACTTTTTTTTGTTTGCTTTGTTAGTGAATATTTTTGCACATATATATGAATATATATTTACACATTTCACATTGAAAAAGCGCAAAAAAAAAAATCTATTTATTTCATTTCATTTGTAAATAACTTTTCAATGCTTTGTACCATTGCTGACAGCTGAAGTGAAAACAAAACAGTTGCGGTAGGTATCGGTAATTGGTATCGGCGAGTACTAAAAAAAAAAAAAAAAAAAAAAAAAAAAATGTATCGGTACCCGTAAAAAAATTGGTATTGGTGCATCCCTATTTGTTACTATGCGTATTGACATGCGCATAAGCAAGATGTGTCGGGGGGCTCGAATCACACTGCATTCCCACCAAAATTAGTACAACGACTACTTTTGGAAACACACTGCAACTGGATTGCATGGTACTTTTGTGCCACGCCCCCAGCCAACAGGTAAAGCACACTGCGCATGCGCAACCGCCTCCCAGTATTTAGAAAGCAAACAACTGACCACGCACGCGCAGTGAATACTTCATGAAAACAATGGGCAGCTGCATCAAGGGGGACAAAGAGCTGGCACAGGGCAGTGCGGTAATTCCATGTCATGTGTTAGTGGCTGGGGGGCGCAGTTCTGCATCCTCGCCCTGGGCTGGTACTGTTCACACTTCCATCAGCCTATGTTATATACAAAGTATGGACTGAGCGCGTTCAAATTAGGGTTGCACCGATACTAGTATCGGTGCCGATCCGGAGTATTTGCACAAGTATCGGTACTCGTGCAAATGCAACGATACCTGAAACCGATACTTTCAGGCTCGGCTCTTTGAGCTGTCAGTGGGTCTCCCCTGTTGACAGCTGAAGTGTTAAAAGAAGTCCGGTAATTGGAGCTGTCAAAAAAAAAAAAAAAAAAGCAGCCGGTAATGTTTATTAACAACATTGCTCAGCCGCTGAAACACTAAGCCCCGGTTCACACAGGGGCGGCACGACTTGCAGGTCGCCTCACCGAGGCGACCTGCACACGACTTCCACGGAGACTTGCAAAACGACTTCTGTATAGAAGTCTATGCAAGTCGCCTCAAGTCGCCCCCAAAGTAGTACAGGAACCTTTTTCTAACTCAGAGCGACTTGCGTCGTTCCTATTGTACAGAACGGGAGGCGACTTGTCAGGCGGCTAGGTCGCCTGACAAGTCGCCCCTGTGTGAACCGGCAGTAAGGGTCGGTTCACACAGGGACGACTTAGCCGCCTGACAAGTCGCGTTCCGCTCTGTACTATGGAACCGTTCTAATAGGAACGACTCAAGTCGCTCCGACTTAGAAAAAGGTCCCTGTATTACTTTTGGGGCGACTTCAGGTGACTTGCATTGACTTCTATACAGAAGCCATTTTGCAAACCGCCGCTGAAGTCGTGTGCAGGTCGCCTAAGGCAGTCGCACTGGAAATCGTGCTACCCCTGTGTGAACCGGCTCTAAAATTAAAAGAAACATCGTTTCTTTTTGTATCTTTACGTTTCTTCATCTGCAGATCAAAGGGATGAACAAACGTTCCTCTGTTTAACTCCTTGATAACCCTTCATTTACTCTAATCAGCCTTAATTAACTCCCTATTCTCCTCCATTTATTTATTATTTTCTTGCTTTTATAAACGATAAACAATGAAAACTTTTTTTTTTTGTTTGCTTGGTTAGTGAATATTTCTGCACATATATATTATCATATATTTACACATTTCACATTGAAAAAGTGCAAAATTAAAAAAAAAAAAAATCTATTTTGTTTGTAAATAACTTTTCAATGCTTTATACCAGGGATCCTCAAACTACGGCCCTCCAGCTGTTGCAGAACTACACGTCCCATGAGGCATTGCAAAACTCTGACATTCACAGACATGACTAGGCATGATGGGAATTGTAGTTCCTGAACAACTGGAGGGCCGTAGTTTGAAGACCCCTGCTTTATACCATTGCTGACAGCAAGTGAAAACAAAACAGTTGCGGTAGGTATCGGTAATTGGTATCAGCGAGTACTAAAAAAAAAAAAAAAAGTAATCGGTACTTGTACTTTAAACGAAAGAAATACATAAATAAACTGGAACATCGCATGACGCAAGAAGGCTGCACCGCCCGCGCACCCTCCACCTTCTCTCTAGATCACGGCTGCCCTTTAAGCCGCTCTCTGATCGCCATCTCCCTCTCTGGAAGAGATCGCTCTTGCACACTTGCTGACAGTTACAAACCGCACAGATTTATCTACAGAGAGATAAAAAAAAAAAAATGTGACAGTCACCAGAATACAGCCAGCGCCGGAGGTTCTGACCAGCCTTGGTGTAAACCGTGTAATTACCCAAAATGGCGGCAGATCTGTCAAAGGCGGCAAGTGGAAATTGCAGCTTATCAAATTCCCCGGGGCTGTCCTGATGCCGCTGTGCCCCAAAAAAGGCAAGAGACACTATGGGGCTGATCTGTTAAAGACAAAAGCGACTGTGCACTTTGCAAGTACAGTTGCTCAAGAGCTTAGTAAATGAGGGGGCAGCTTCATTTTACAATGAATACCCAATCACGTGCAAGCAAAAAAAATGTGCTTGCACATGATTGGATGATGGAAATCAGCAGAGCTCCCCCTTATTAACTAAGCTCTGGAGCAACTTCACTTGCAAAAGTGCACAGTCTATTTGCCTTTAGTAAATCCACCCATACATGTACTTTAAAGTGATATTAAACACACGCTGTTTAACTTACTTCAGCCCCAGAAGATTTACCCCCTTTCCAGACCAAGCCATTTTTTGCGATACGACACTGCGTCGCTTTAACTGACAATTGCGACGCTGTACCCAAACAAAATTGATGTTCGCCCCCACACACAAATAGAGCTTTCTTTTGGTGGTATTTAATCACCTCTGCTGTTTTTATTTTTTGCGCTATAAACAAAAAAAGAGTGACAATTAAACAAATATATATATATATATATATATATTTTTACTTTCTGTTTTAAAACATATCCAATAAAAAAAAATGTGAAAAAATTGAATTTATCAATGTAGGCCAATATGTATTCTACTACAGTTTTTGGTAAAAAAAAATCCCAATAAGCGTATATTGATTGGTTTGCGCAAAAGTTATAGCGTCTACAAACTATGGGATAGTTTATGGACTATGGGATAGATTAAGGATTTAATTTTTTTTTTTTTTACCCAGTAATGGCAGCAATCAGCAATTTTTAGCGGGACTGCGACATTGCGGCAGGCAAATGTGACACCAAGTGACACTTTTTGGGGTCCAGTGACACCAATACAGTGATCAGTGCTAAAAAAAAAAATAAATAAAAAAAACAAAAACTGTCACTGTACTAATGACACTGGCAGGTAAGGGGTTAACATCAGGAGCTATCGAAGGGTTAAATGTGTTCTCTGGTAGTGCTTGCTGACTGTGGGGGGAGGTGCTTTGACTGGGGGGGAAGACAGAGATCTGTGTTCCTGCTTAGCAGAAACACAAGATCTCCATCTTCCCCTCTCACAGAACGACGATCTGCCGTGTCAGCCTCGGGAACGATCACAAGGTGCCGGCGGACATAGGAGTCCGTCGGACCAGCCGGTTACCTCCTACTGTGTCCAATCACAGGAGCAGGTCGCCAGCGGCGGCGCGCACCCCAGAACCCAAAGAAAGAAATCACGTACAGGTACGTGATTTTGCGCTTAAGGGTCGCCGCAGTATATGCATATGGGGTGGTCCTTAAGCGATTTACACTTTCCCTTCTATGTACGGATGATAACACTGTAATTATTTTAATAAAAAAAAAAAAAAAAAAACATAAAAAAAATCTAAGTACCTTTTTTCTAATAGGTATCCAGCTGTCACATGACCCAGCTTTCTCCCAGCCTGTCTGCAGGGAAACATAAGCAGGAGGAGCTTCTAGTCCTCTGATGCTGGTCACATGTTCAAAAAAAAAAAAAAGATACAGAGTAAAAAATAAATAATATTAATAAACTGTTTTAAATTGTCAAATTATATATCAAATCTTTATTATTTATTATCACAGGTTATGTCACGCCCCCCCCCAGCCTGTGTCTTAGAATAAGAGGGAGGTGAAGCCTCCATTAATCTACGTGTCTAGCTTGTTAGTGGGCATAAAGAGGGAGGGAGTGGGCTGTCATTTACCACTGTGTATACGCCCACATGTAGGACTCTATAGTCACATGGGATGCTCAGATGTGATGGGGAGGAAATGCTCAGCATAGAAACTCACTGAAAACTGAGCATGTGCAGAGCTGTCAACACTGCTCTGCAAAATCCCCTAGCTGTATTGGGGACATGAACAGAAGGGGGAGACAGAGAGCAGCGGGATCAGAAAGGTTTTTTTGCAGAATACAGAAAATGAATCTCATAGTGACTGAGTGAGTATGAACAGCATGTAATACACCATTTATTGATCGTTTTTTATGATGTGGGTTTAGTGACACTTTAATGCCCCCGTGTCCAATTTGTGGCCCGGAGGCTGCATCTGGCTCTGCAGCACTCGATATGCAGCCCTTAAAGCCCCTGAGATACTCTTTGGTTGGACGAGTTGGACGTTCTCCAATTGGATGAGGTGAAAAGTGTACGACATCACCACCCCACCTTGTCCAATCAGAGACCACTTTGTATTAATTCATTAAATGTAAAGCGATCTCTGATTGGCTCTGGTGTGGAGCAGCTGACCTCCTGTGTTCAGAATGCAGCAGGGCAGCCGCTCAGCACTGGATCCAGAAGCTGGTGGAGATCACTGGAGTAGCGATGTCTATAAAGTGATAGTGTGTGAGGCCTCATTCTCAATTGCGCGTTCCTGGAAGACGTGCAGAAATGCCCGTTTTTATGCGTATTTTGGAAACGCATAAAAAAAAAAAAAAAATGTGCTACAAAATGCGCTAGTGGTGCCATTAACAATTATTGTGGCTAGGAGATACAGGTATTGTCGCACTACAAATACGTCAAGTTCACGTCCGAAGAAATGTTCAGAGGCTTCTTTGGCATGTTTGGACTTTTCAAACAAATGAGCAGCTCAAAAGTGTGAGAAAAGAAAGAAAGAAAGAAAGAAAGAAAGAAAGAAAGAAAGAAAGAAATGCGGGAATGTGCATTTCTGATGCACCTAGTGTTAATGGGGCCCCAGGGCCAGTGCACACCATAATCCCAGCATTTCTGTGCGATTCCTGTGCATTGCCCTGCAGTGCGATTTTCAGCCCATTCATTTCTGTCAGAGGGGAAAATGGAGATCTTGTGTTTCTGTTAAACAGAAAAATTGATCTCTTTTTTCCCCTGGTTAAAGCACCTCCCCCGCAGTTAAAAAGCACTCCCTAGGAGCACACTCAACCCTTTGATCACCCCTTCACAGCCAGTGTCATTTGTACAGTGACAGTGCATTTTTTTTTTTTTTTTTAGCACTGATCACTGTATTATTGGTGTCACTGGTTCCCAAAAAGTGTCACTTAGGCAGGCCATACATGGGGGTCACATTTCGAAAGCATTCTCTTATCTAAAAATTTTCGTTCGAATTTCGCATCGTTCGTGTGACCTTCGAATTTGAGAAATCGGGCATGACGGAAATTTTTTGAAAAACAAATGATTTTCGAATCAATGATGGGAGAATGGTGCGAGAAATGTAATCGAAAACGAAATGCGCATGTGCAAGAAAAGAAAATTCCTGGAAAGAAAAGAAGATTCCCAACCACGAAAATTCTTTTCTGTAGCAACAGGAGGAGAAATCGAAGGCTTGGTTGGTCGAATTTCGAAATTAATGGTGGCGCCATCGGATCACAAAACGCACAAAATTTCTGATTTTCAACAGAAATTTCTTTCAAAATTCGACCATGTATGGCCAGTATCAGATTTGTAAAATCACTGGGAGTGTCATGGTCTGGGGCTAAATGAGTGCTGCCGGCACTGGGGAGATACAGTTCATTGAGGGAACCATGAATGCCAACATGTACTGTGAAGAACATGATCTCCTCCCTTCAGAGACTGAGCCACAGGGCAGTATTCCAACATAACGACCCCAAACACACCTCCAAGACAACCACTGCCTTGCTAAAGAAGCTGAGGGTAAAGGTGATGGACTGGCCAAGCATGTCTCCAGACCTAAACCCTATTGACCATCTGTGGGGCATCTTCAAACAGAAGGTGGAGGAGCGCAAGGTCTCTAACATCCACCGGCTCCGTGATGTCATCATGGAGGAGGGGAAGAGGACTCCAGTGGCAACCTGTGAAGCTCTGGTGATCTCCATGCCCAAGAGGGTTAAGGCAGTGCTGGAAAATAATGGTGGCCACACAAAATATTGACACTTTGGGCCCAATTTGGACATTTTCACTTAGGGGTGTACTCACTTTTCTTGCCAACGGTTTAGACATTTTTTATATACTGTAACCAGTCAGTGTCCCTGGTCACTGCCACACCAGTTATATGACGATGCTGTACTGCACTGGTGACACTATGTAAATAAATAAAAATAAATAAATAAAATTTATTTAATTTTCCCCAAAAAATTGTCACAAAAAAATGACAACGTCAAAAAAACTCGCCATGCCTCTTATTAAATACCTTGGACTGTCTACTTTCTAAAAAGGGGTCATTTGGGGGGGGGGGGTTAGTACTGGTCCTGACATTTTTGTGCCTCAAGAAATTAGATCAGCTGTCAGTACATCAGGATTGATCCATTTTCATATATATATCTCCCATAGTTTGTGGACACTGATTTGGGTTAATTCTCACCAAAGAAATGAAGCAGAAGACAGTTTGGCCTAAATCAGTAAAGAAAGATTATTTATTTGCAAAATTTTATAACAGAAACAAAGAAAAACGTGTGGGGTTTATTCAAATATTTCAGTCTTTTTTTATTCATTTTGCAAAAAAAAAAAAAACGGTGGTGATTAGATTCCGCCGAAATAAAGCGCTAAAGTAAAATAAGGCGCTAAAAAAAGTGCTAAAAATATCATATGGGTACATTGTAACATGACCGCGCAATTGTCATTCGAAGTGTGACAGCGCTGAAAGCTGAAGGAAGGAAGGGGTGGGGGGAGTGCCCGGTAGTGGTTAAAAGGAATAAAATATATTTTGGCTTTTTAATTAGCCAGCTAATAGGTCTTCTGTCAGCTTCCAAATCATCCGCCTGGTTTAGCTGGGCATGCTGGGACCTATAGTTCCCTTGGAGGCCCGCAGGAAGCATTAGCAGGACACACTCAAGGTATTGTAGCAGCCCAGCCATTAATCAGGATAACTATCACCTGGAGGTATTATTATTATTATTATCTAGAAGAATGGCGAGCAGTGACAAAGCAGAAGGCAGACAGCCGCTACAATGTCACACCGCACTCCAAACTGTTACATCGCCAAAGACTTTGCATGGCTGCAGGTGACAACATTTTTCATGCAACACTTCTAGCGACTTGCAAAGAGAAAATGCGGCTCAGACAGGCTCCAGGAGCGGAACATTCAACAACCTGGGAAAATCCGAAGGGAATCTCAGACATGTTACAGGAATGTGGGGGGCAGGGCTATGGATGAGATCTTCTTTAAAGTGAACCTGCCGTCAACAACCATGAGGTGGCCATATTTAACCTCTGCTAGAGAATGAATATGTAAGAATGATAGCACATAAAATAATAATAGGTAACAGAAAGTAAGCATGCAGCGTGTCACCAATTCCAAGACTACAATCCAGAGACAGCATGCATCTAGCTCCAACCTGCGGCCCTTTGGCATTTATTGTGCGGCTCGGTCTTGGGGCCCCTGAAGAGTTTGTATTTTGGTGCTTACTCATACCAGAAAAGGAAAAATATTCTTTAGCAGTGAAATATGTATGGAGCACAAATGTGGAAGGGAAGCACTGATTTTTAAAGAGGCTGTAATGGCAGCAATCTCTAACAGTCTCATGTAATGTGTCCCCAGTCTATGATGGTCTCCTGAATCATGTCCCCAGTCTATGATGGTCTCCTGAATCATGTCCCCAGTCTATGATGGTCTCCTGAATCATGTCCCCAGTCTATGATGGACTCTTGAATCATGTCCCCAGTCTATGATGGTCTCCTGAATCATGTCCCCAGTCTATGATGGTCTCCTGAATCATGTCCCCAGTCTATGATGGTCTCTTGAATTATGTGCCCAGTCTATGATGGTCTCTTGAATTATGTGCCCAGTCTATGATGGTCTCTTGAATCATGTCCCCAGTCTATGATGGTCTCTTGAATCATGTCCCCAGTCTATGATGGTCTCCTGAAGCATGTCTCCAGTCTATGATGGTCTCCTGAAGCATGTCTCCAGTCTATGGTCTCCTGAAGCATGTCTCCAGTCTATGGTCTCCTGAAGCATGTCTCCAGTCTATGGTCTCCTGAAGCATGTCTCCAGTCTATGGTCTCCTGAAGCATGTCTCCAGTCTATGGTCTCCTGAAGCATGTCTCCAGTCTATGGTCTCCTGAAGCATGTCTCCAGTCTATGGTCTCCTGAAGCATGTCTCCAGTCTATGGTCTCCTGAAGCATGTCCCCAGTCTATGGTCTCCTGAAGCATGTCCCCAGTCTATGATGGTCTCATGAAGCATGTCTTCAGTCTATGATGGTCTTCTGAATCATGTCTTCAGTCAACGATGGTCTCCTAAAGCATATCTCCAGTCTATGGTGGTCTCCTGAAGCATGTCCCCAGTCTATGATGACCTCCTGAAACGTCCGTAGTTTATGATGGTCTCCTGAAGCATGTCTCCAGTCTACGGTGTTCTCCTGAAGCATGTTCCAGTCTATGATGGTCTCCAGAATCATCTCTCTAGCCTATGATGGTCTCCTGAATCATGTCCCCAGTCTATGATGGTCTCCTGAAGCATGTCCCTAGTCCAGGATAGTCTCCTGAAGCATGTCCCTAGTTTATGATGGTCTCCTGAAGCATGTCCCTAGTCCATGATGGTCTCCTGAAGCATGTCCCTAGTCCATGATGGTCTCCTGAAGCATATCCTCAGTCTATGATGGACTAAAAAAAAAGAAAAAAAAAAAAAAGAAAAGAAAACTGATGCAGCCCCCACATCTAATGATTGGTAAGCTGCAATATATTACATTTTTGGTTTAGGGTTTAATACCGCTTTAATAAATGAACTCTGCGGATTATGTATGGACTCCAGCGTTTACTTTTCCAAGTACCAAGTGAATGGGGCTGACGGAGCCCTACTGGGAGGCTGAAGCCCGCTGCATGAAGGTCACAGCCCGGGGGTAGAGCTAAGCTCATTTGTTTAGTTATTAGAATGGTAAAAGGATAAAAGTCATAGACCACATAGCATGAGCTCATAGAGAACAGTTATAACTGCTAGTAAGCCACAAAGGCATAGCGAATGGATAAGCGACAATTATTATGCAGAAATCCATTATCTCTTCCTATGGAAACCATAAGCTGCAACTGATAGGGAGCACAACGTTAGTACATAGGGGTCTGCTAGAGCTAACCGGTAGCTTACAATCAACAGGCACCATGACGCAGGCTACAAATAATGCTGGCCATACACTAGCAGAGTGTCGAACCAACATTTGTACAATTCTTTATACATTTAATGACTGTTGCGTGAAAGAACTGCAAAATTTAGTTTGCTTTTGCCTTTCAATTTTGAAATGAGTAATTTACTAGGGATGCACCGATGCATCGGCCAAAAATAGGGTTATTGGTGTTTTGCTGAAAGAAAAAAAAAGGTGCAGATAATAGCATGCTGTGTCCTATTGACTTCAATGTAAAAATGCCCCCCCCCCCCATTGACTTCAATGCAAAGTCGCATCCCATTGACTTCAATAAAAAAACGCCCCCTATAGACGTCAATGCATAATCGCCCCCTATTGACTTCAATGCAAAAATCGCTTCCCATTGACTTCAATGCAAAAAATGCTTCCCATTGACTTCAATGCAAAAATCGCTTCCCATTGAGTTCAATGCAAAAATTGCTTCCCATTGATTTCAATGCAAAAATCGCAAGCCTCCCCTGTTGACTTCAATGAAAAATAGCGTCCCCTGTTGACTTCAATGAAAAATAGCGTCCCCTGTTGACTTCAATGAAAAATAGCGTCCCCTGTTGACTTCAATGAAAAATAGCGTCCCCTGTTGACTGCAATGAGAAATAGCGTCCCCTGTTGACTGCAATGAGAAATAGCGTCCCCTGTTGACTGCAATGAGAAATAGCGTCCCCTGTTGACTGCAATGAGAAAAACCGCCCCCTGTTGACTTCAATGAAAAAAACCGCCCCCTGTTGACTTCAATGCAAAAAAACACCCCCTGTGGACTTCAATGCAAAAAAACACCCCCTGTGGACTTCAATGCAAAAAAACACCCCCTGTGGACTTCAATGCAAAAAAACACCCCCTGTGGACTTCAATGCAGAAAAACGCCCCCTGTTGACTTCAATGCAGAAAAACGCCCCCTGTTGACTTCAATGCAGAAAAACGCCCCCTGTTGACTTCAATGCAGAAAAACGCCCCCTGTTGACTTCAATGCAGAAAAACGCCCCCTGTTGACTTCAATGCAGAAAAACGCCCCCTGTTGACTTCAATGCAGAAAAACGCCCCCTGTTGACTTCAATGCAGAAAAACGCCCCCTGTTGACTTCAATGCAGAAAAACGCCCCCTGTTGACTTCAATGCAGAAAAACGCCCCCTGTTGACTTCAATGCAAAAATGTCCCCTGTTGACTTCAATGAAAAAAATGCCCCCTGATGACTTCAATGCAAAAACCCCCCACCCTGTTGACTTCAATGCAAAAAAACGCCCCCTGTTGAATTCAATGCAAAAAAACGCCCCCTGTTGAATTCAATGCAAAAAAACGCCCCCTGTTGAATTCAATGCAAAAAAACGCCCCCTGTTGACTTCAATGCAGAAAAACGCCCCCTGTTGACTTCAATGCAGAAAAACGCCCCCTGTTGACTTCAATGCAGAAAAACGCCCCCTGTTGACTTCAATGCAAAAATGCCCCCTGTTTACTTCAATTCAAACCCCCCTCTTGACTTCAATGGAAACCGTCCTGTTGACTTCGAAGCAAACCCCCCCCCCCCGTTGACTTCAATGCAAACCCCCCCCCGTTGACTTCAATGCAAACCCCCCCCCCCGTTGACTTCAATGCAAACCCCCCCCCCCCGTTGACTTCAATGCAAACCCCCCCCCCCCGTTGACTTCAATGCAAACTCCCCCCCTGTTGACTTCAATGCAAACCCCCCCCCTGTTGACTTCAATGCAAAAACGCCCCCTGTTGACTTCACTGCAAAGACCCCCCCCTGTTGAGGACATGTTACAAGAGATGGTCAGAGACTGAAGACACGAATACTGACTTACTGCAACATCTAATGCACAGGGTGAGAAGCTCACAGTGTGCAGTAAAACCAGAGGAAGCCATTCCAGTCCAGGAGAGGAACCTGCACAATTGTGCAAGACTGAAGGGAGGGCCGGAGTTCCACTTTAACCTTACAAATCAATAACAAAATTAAAGACTTTTTTTTTTTTTAAAGGGACATGCACCAGTTAAAAGATACTTTAAGGAAAGCAAAAGCAAAAGCCAATAGAAGGCACAAAGATGTTTGTTTGGGGAAAGACAACATGTGACAACTGGTGACAACCCGTGACAACATCAGTTCTACACATTCAGAAAATAAACATCAATGTGATCTTCGGCACATGTCGCTGTTTTCTTGTATTCTGCACCCAAGAAATCAAAAACGAAACAGCAGAAAGTTCTCTTTGCCGCTTTTTTTCTTTTTTATATCTTTAGTCTTCCATTCCACTTGCAGTTTCGGATGCGGCTGTCCCCAGGCCCACATGCCGGAGATTCCTCTGCGACTTTATTTGTGGTGTTAAAACAAGTTTGTGTGAAGCACAGGAAGCCTCTTGTTGGGCCGCACACCTCCCCCCCCCCCTGTACACAGATCAGGCACTCAAGGCATGCACAGCCATCAGGTTAATGAGGTCTACACACCCTGGGTGATCAGAGGTCAAGGGTCAACCTTTCCAAAAGGTGGCCCCGCCTATAGATCACTTTTTTTTTTTTGCAGACTTTGGAATTTGTTCTTTTACCTCTGTGCACAGCAAGGGGAAAAAAAGGTCAGGGCTGGTCACTGGGTGTCCTTGGCCAGCTTGGGGCAACATGCGTGGGTGGGAACAGGTTTAAAAGGCCGGTGTCACTAAATCTGTCCTGACCTAATCCGGCTGGGGGGGGGGGGGTCACAACTTGTCACTTCCTTTGTCTGTAAATCTGTAATATACTTTTCTTGCTGCTTTTCATTGCTGTCAATGGAACCGTTCAAATCGTTGCAATTCAAGTCGGTTCCTGCACTACTTTTTTTTTTGCGATTTCATTGCAACTTGCATTGACTTCTGTTAAATTAAGTCGCAAGCAGCAATGAAATCGGAGGTCCAAATCGCACTGATCTGTGGCTTTTACTCGCGCTGAAGCAGGTGTCACCAAGTCTGTCCTGACCTATACCGGCTCAGCGGTACAACCATTTGTTTTTACCGACCCCCCCCCCCCCCCCCCAGCAGCCCGTGTGAAAAAGGCCGCACACTACTCCCTCCCTAAAAAAAGACAAAGGTGTCCAAAGGTGACTTGGCACCACAAAAATCCTAAAGAATGAAAATAACTAAACAATAGTAAATAAAATAATAATAATAATAGTCACAGGGCCAATCAGGAGAAGCCTGACACGGGGGGGGGGGGGGGGGGCGGGGGGTGTCCGGACAATGTGACCCTTTGTTAAGGGAACGTGCATCATGTAGAATATACTGTATAGCACTGCGCACACTGCTGACACTGTAAAAGTCCTGGATAAAAATAATTATTATTAATAATAATAATAATAAAAGTAACAATTAAAAAAATAATAATAGTAAGCATAATAATAAAAAAATAATAATAGTCACAGGGCCAATTAGGAGAAGTCTGACACGGGGGGGGGGGGGGGGGTTGTTAGGAATATGCATCATTTAGAATATATTTTAAAGCGCTGTGCACACTATTGGCACTATAAAAATTCTGAATAATAATAGGAATTAAAAAAAAAAAAAAAATCAAAGTAAAAATAATAATAACAACAATAATAATAGTAGGGCCAGTCAGGAGAAGCCTGACATGGGGGGGGGGGGGGGGGGGGGAGTCCAGGCAATGTGGCCCTTTGTTAAAGGCACATGCATCATGTAGAGTATACTGTATAGCACTGCGCACACTGTTGGCACTGTAAATAGTCCTGGATAAAAGTAATTATTAATAATAATAATAATAATAATAATAATAATAAATAAAAGTAACAATTAAAAAAAAAAAAATAATAATAGTAAGCATAATAATAATTAAAAAAAAAATAATAGTCACAGGGCCAATCAGGAGAAGTCTGACATGGGGAGGGGGGGGTCCAGGCAATGTGACCCTTTGTTAGGAACATGCATCAAGTAGAATATATGGTAAAGCGCTGCGCACACTGTTGGCACTGTAAAAATTCTGAATAATAATAATTAATAAAATAATTAATGAATAATAATAATAATAAATAATAGGAATTTAAAAAAAGTCATAGTAAAAAAAGAAAAATAACAACAGTCACAGGGCCAGTCAGGAGAAGTCCGACACGGGGTGGGGGGGGGGGGGGCAGGCAATGTGGCCCTTTGTTAAAGGCACATGCATCATGTAGAATATACTGTATAGCACTGCGCACAATGTTGGCACTATAAAAATTCTGAATAATAATAATTAATGAATAATAATAAATAATAGGAATTAAATATATATTATTAATAATAATAATAATAATAACAGTCACTTTGCCAGTCAGGAGAAGCCAATGTGACCCTTTGTTTATTAAGGAACATGCACCATGTAGCATATACTGTATAGTACTGTAAACATCCTGAATAATAATAAGAATAATAAATCATAATGAAAGATAATAAAAAAATAATTAGGAGAATCCTGACACCGGAGGGTCCAGGTAATGTGACCCCTTGCTAGAGGAACATGCATTATGTAGAATATATGGTAGGGCGCTGCGCACACTATTGGCACTATAAAAATTCTGAATAATAATATTAATGATGAATGAATAAATAGTATTAAAATTGTTATTTATTATACAGGATTTATATAGCGTTAAAAGTTTGCACAGCGCTTTACAATGTAGAAGGAGGGGACAGTACAATTACAATACAGTTCAGTACAGCAGGAATAGGAGGGCCCGGCTCGTGGAGCTTACAATCAAAAGGGAAGGGGAATAATAAAAAATAAACAATAATAATCATAATAAAAATAGTAATCATAATAATATAAATAAATAATAGTCACAGGGCCAAGCAGGAAAAAACCTGACAGGGGGGGGGGGGGTCCAGGCAATGTGAGAGGAACATGCATCATGTAGAATAGACTGTAAAGCGCTGGGCACACTGTTGGCACTGTAAAGATGTTTATTAATTATAATAGTAAAAAAGCATAATAATAGTCACAATCAGGAGAAGGCTGACACAGAAGGGGGGGGGGGGGGGTGCAGGCAACGTGACAGCGCTGAGTGCCCCGCCCCCCTAGCTGTCAAACCCCTCTTTCACCTCCATTTATTAACCCCTACAACACTGTATATGGAGGAGGGGGGGGCGGGTCTGCCAGTGACAGTAAGGCATGCATGCACACCCCAATATTCAATATAAATATGGGGGTACAGGGGGGATTTTTTGGTGCCCCCCCCCCCCAAAAAAAGAATATATATATATATATATACACATATAATGCTATATATATATATATATATATATATTATATATATATATATATATAAAGCAGAATGTGATGCCAGAATTCTCTGGACGGATCCATGAATGTGGGGTGCGGGGGGGTAGGTGAACACCCCCCAGGACGGGCTCACCTTTCTCCTGCAGGGGGGAGCTGACATCCTCTCTCTGGACCTGGGTGAAGAGGAGGACGGCGCGTCCATCACACCGGCCCGGGCCAGGCTTCTCCTCCTCCCGCCGGGCTCCGATCACTTCTTCCTCCCGCTGCCTCTCGGGGTGGACGGGGCGACGATGGGGAATCCAGACCGGGAAGGGGGGCAGGGCGGGGGGCATGGAGGGGGAAAGGGAGATAAAAAATAAATAAAAGGAAAAAACAAAAAAAAAAAAACAAAAAGGGGAGATTGCTGGAAACTTTGTTACAACATGGAGTTCTCCGCACACTGATCCGATACAAACATGGAACCCGGAGGCGGTTTCAAGGGACCCCCATTAAAGCGGCGATACCTCCCGCTCCCGCTGGGGGCCGCTGCGCCGCGCTGCTGGATGGGCGAAGCAGAGCCGAGTACGGGCCCCCTAGGGGGCGCTGTGCAGACTGGGCGCAGCTGCTGCAGAACATCTTGGGCCAACAATGCTTGCAATTATTATTATTAACACGAAGTCATTAATAATCGGGTTGATATTATCCTTGGGAAAAAAAAGTAAGGGTTCCAGCTGCTGAGAACCTCTTGGAAGGAAAAGGCTCTATAACAGAACAGAGCATGGTAAGAAGGGGCTCAGCTGCTGCAGAACATCTTGGGGGAACAAGTCATGTTAAGGAACAAGAGGGTTCAGCTGCTGCAGAACCTTTTGGGGTGACACTGTTTTGAAATAAAGAAAAGGGGGGGGGTGGGGGTTTTCCAGCTGGATAAATATTTGGGAGGAAAAGACTCAAGATTGGGGCAGAGGAAGGGGTTCAGCTGCTGCAGAACATCTTTGGATGACAATACTTAAAAATAGAAGAGGGATCCAGCTACCGAAGAGGCTCAGCTGCTGCAGAACCTCTTGGAAGATCAAGGAAAGGAGGGGGTTCAGGCTGCTGCAGAACATCTTGGAAGAACAAGGAAGGAGGGGGGCCAGCTGCTGCAGAACCTCTTGGAAGAATAAGAAAGGAGGGGGGCTCAGCTGCTGCAGAACATCTTGAAAGAATAAGAAAGGAGGGGGCTCAGCTGCTGCAGAACATCTTGGAAGAACAAGGAAGGAGGGGGGCTCAGCTGCTGCAGAACATCTTGAAAGAATAAGAAAGGAGGGGGCTCAGCTGCTGCAGAACCTCTTGGAAGAACAAGGAAGGAGGGGGTTCAGCTACTGCAGAACATCTTGAAAGGACAAGGAAGGAGGGGGCGCAGCTGCTGCAGAACATCTTGGAAGAATAAGAAAGGAGGGGGCTCAGCTGCTGCAGAACCTCTTGGAAGAACAAGGAAGGAGGGGGCTCAGCTGCTGCAGAACATCTTGACAGGACAAGGACGGAGAGGGCTCAGCTGCTGCAGAACATCTTGGAAGAACAAGGAAGGAGGGGGCTAACCTGCTGCAGAACATCTTGGAAGAATAAGAAAGGAGGGGGCTCAGCTGCTGCAGAACCTCTTGGAAGAACAAGGAAGGAGGAGGTTCAGCTGCTGCTGCAGAACATCTTGGAAGAATAAGAAAGGATGGGGCTCAGCTGCTGCAGAACCTCTTGGAAGAACAAGGAAGGAGGGGGTTCAGCTGCTGCAGAACATCTTGAAAGGACAAGGAAGGAGGGGGCGCAGCTGCTGCAGAACCTCTTGGAAGAACAAGGAAGGAGGGGGTTCAGCTGCTGCAGAACATCTTGAAAGGACAAGGAAGGAGGGGGCTCAGCTGCTGCTAAACCTCTTGGAAGAACAAGGTAGGAGAGAGCTCAGCTGCTGCAGAACATCTTGACAGGACAAGGAAGGATAGGGGTTCAGCTGCTGCAGAACATCTTGAAAGAACAAGGAAGGAGAGTGCTCAGTTGCTGCAGAACATCTTGGAAGAACAAGGAAAGATTGGGGCTCAGCTGCTGCAGAACATCTTGGAAGAACAAGGAAGGAGGGGGCTCAGCTGCTGCAGAACATCTTGGAAGAACAAGGAAGGATGGGGGTTCAGCTGCTGCAGAACATCTTGGAAGAACAAGGAAGGAGGGGGCTCAGCTGCTTCAGAACATCTTGGAAGAACAAGGAAAGATTGGGGCTCAGCTGCTGCAGAACATCTTGGAAGAACAAGGAAGGATGGGGGTTCAGCTGCTGCAGAACATCTTGGAAGAACAAAGAAGAAGAGGGCTCAGCTGCTGCAGGACATCTTCGAAGAACAAGGAAGTAGAGGGCTCAGCTGCTGCAGAACCTCTTGGAAGAACAAGGAAGGAGGGGGCTCAGCTGCTGCAGAACATCTTGGAAGAACAAGGAAGGAAGGGGTTCAGCTGCTGCAGAGCATCTTGAAAGAACAAGGAAGGAGAGGGCTCAGCTGCTGCAGGACATCTTGGAAGAACAAGGAAGGAGGGGGTTCAGCTGCTGCAGGACATCTTGGAAGAACAAGGAAGAAGAGGGCTCAGCTGCTGCAAAACATCTTCGAAGAACAAGGAAGTAGAGGGCTCAGCTGCTGCAGAACCTCTTGGAAGAACAAGGAAGGAGGGGGGCTCAGCTGCTGCAGAACACCTTGGAAGAACAAGGAAGGAGGGGGGCTCAGCTGCTGCAGAACACCTTGGAAGAACAAGGAAGGAGGGGGGCTCAGCTGCTGCAGAACATTTTGGAAGAACAAGGAAGGAGGGGGTTCAGCTGCTGCAGAACATCTTGGAAGAACAAGGAAGGAGGGGGTTCAGCTGCTGCAGAACATCTTGGAAGATCAAGGAAGGAGAGGGTTCAGCTGCTGCAGAACATCTTGGAAGAACAAGGAAGGAGAGGGGCTCAGCTGCTGCAGAACATCTTGGGCTGACAATGGTTGGAATTCAGAAAAGGCTCCATTACAAAAGTGAAACAGAGAAGTGAGGGTATAGGTGGGGGTCAGCTGCTGCAGAACATCTTAGTATAACAAGTGACGCTAAGAAACAAAAGGGTTCAGCTGCTGCAGAACATGTTGGGCAAACAATGCTTGCAATAATTATTATTATTATCACTAATCAATTAATAAATGGGTTGATAATGCTTGGAATAAAAAAAAGGTTCCAGCTGCTGGAAGGAGAATTCTCTAGAACAGAAAAAGCTCGGATGGGGAAGGGGCTCAACTGCTGCGGAACATCTTAGATAGAACAAATGATGGTAAGTAAATGGATAGGGGGGGTTGCTGCAAAACATCTTGAGCCCCCTCATGGGAGAAAAGGGCCCTAAAACAGAAGAGAAGCAGAGAAGTTGAGTTAGAGGATGGTTCAGCTGCTTCAGAACATCTTGGAAGAACAAGGAAGGAGGGGGTTCAGTTGCTGCAGAACATCTTAACAGAACAAGGAAAGAGGGGGTTCAGCTGCTGCAGAACATCTTGACAGTACAAGGAAGGCGAGGGCTCAGCTGCTGCAGAACATCTTGGAAGAACAAGGAAGGAGAGGGCTCAGCTACTGCAGAAAATCTTAACAGAACAAGGAAGGGGGGGCTCAGCTGCTGCACAACCTCTTGGAAGAACAAAGAAGGAGAGGGTTCAGCTGCTGCAGAACATCTTGACAGGACAAGGGAGCAGAGGGCTCAGCTGCTGCAAAACATCTTGGAAGAACAAGTGATGGTAAGTAAAGGGATGGGGGGGGGGCTGCTGCAAAACATCTTGAGCCCCCTCATGCCCTCATGGGAGAAAAGGGCTCCTAAAACAGGAAAGAAACAGAGAAGTTGGGTTAGAGGATGGTTCAGCTGCTTCAGAACATCTTGGAAGAACAAGGAAGGAGGGGGTTCAGTTGCTGCAGAACATCTTGGTATCTTGGGTCCCATTTTGAAAGGAACAAGTTATGGTAAGTAAGGAGGGGGTCTCAGCTGCTGCAGAACATCTTGGTCTGTTAGTGTTTAGGAGTAGAAGAGGGTTCCAGCTGCTGGAGGAACAAATTGGAGGAAGGAGCTCTATAGCAGAGCTGGAATAGCAGAGGGCTCAGCTGCTGCAGAACATCTTGGTATAACAAGTGAAAGAAAGAAAAGAGAGGGTTCGGCTGCTGCCCAGCAGTTTGGACTGACAATGTTTGGAATAAAATAAGAGTTCCAGCTGCTGCAAAACTTCTTAGGAGGAGAAGGCTCAATAACAGAAGAGAAACAGAGCAGCTTGGACAGAGAAGAGGCTCGGCTGCTGCAGAACATCTTGTCTTAAGTATTAGTATCTGCATGACCACTATGCGCTGATACGTTCAACAAATCTCATAAGTATTATGCCCCGTACACACGGTCGGATTTTCCGACGGAAAATGTGTGATCGGACCTTGTTGTCGGAAATTCCGACCGTGTGTGGGCTCCATCACACAATTTCCATCGGATTTTCCGACACACAAAGTTTGAGAGCAGGATATAAAATTTTCCGACAACAAAATCTGTTGTCGGAAATTCGATCGTGTGTACACAAATCCGACGGACAAAGTGCCACGCATGCTCAGAATAAATAAAGAGATGAAAGCTATTGGCCACTGCCCCGTTTATAGTCCCGACGTACGTGTTTTACGTCACCGCGATCAGAATGATCGGATTTTCTCGACAACTTTGTGTGACCGTGTGTATGCAAGACAAGTTTGAGCCAACATCCGTCGGAAAAAAATCCTAGGATTTTGTTGTCGGAATGTCCGAACAAAGTCCGACCATGTATACGGGGCATTAGATCATGAAATGTTTTTTTTTTTTTTTTAAATGCATTGTAAGTACCTGAAAGTGACCTGGTATCATCCAATTGCAGTCCCTGTACAGCAGGGTTGGAGGTGTGAGAGGAAGAAGCAGCACCAGGAGTCAATCAGCTCATGTGCTGCGAAAAGAGAACACTAATAGGAGGAGAGAGCAAAGTGACAGCAGGGGGATGAGCTCATTACTGTGCTACTTCTCCTTTCACTGTTCAGTCATAAGCTGCTGGTAGCATGTGCAGGGTGACCGGGGCTCAGAAGAAATGGGTTGTATGTTGACTACTAGGGACATCTACTGGCAGAAAAAAGTATTGTGGGGAAAATCTCTGGATAGATGCTGAACTTTGCCACAAAAACGTTTTTTTTCTTTGTTTTTTTATTGGCTATTCATTTTTATATTTTTATTTTTAGCTGAAGTTTGGCTTTAACTAGAAGAATTGTTTAGGTGCTGCAGAACCTCTTGGAAGCAGAAAAGGGATGTTGCTGCTTCAGAACTTCTGGAAAGGTTGATGCCACAAAACAGGGATGGAGGTGAGCTGCTGCAGAACCTCTTGGAGAGACGTGGCTTAGATCATGGTTTGGGTGACCTTTGCTGACAATCCAGATCATGAATGTGGGAAGTAAGCTGCTGCAGGACTTGAAAAACAAGAATTACCTGTGGAGATGCCTAAAGATCTGACCATAAATATGGACTATCAGATCGACCACGAGAAAATGTTTATGTCTAAGGAGAGAAGACAAAGGAGACGGCATCTCAGCACCGACGTAGTATATTTAACCACTTCAATACAGGGCACTTATACCCAATTCCTGCCCAGACCAATTTTCAGCGCTCTCACAGACAATTGCAACACTGTACCCAAACAACATTTTTATCAATTTTTTTTGCACACCAACAGAGCTTTCTTTTGGTTGTATTTAATCACCACTGGGTTTTTTATTTTTTGCGACATAAGTGAAAATATAGCGAAATTTAACCACTTGCTTACCGGGCACCTAAACCCCCCTCCTGCCCAGACCAATTTTCAGCTTTTAGCGCTGTCACTCTTTGAACGACAATTGCGCGGTCATGCTACACTGTACCCAAATGGAGTTTTTATCATTTTTTTCCACACAAATAGAGCTTTCTTTTGGTGGTATTTGATCACCTCTGGGTTTTTCATTTTTTGTTAAAAAAATTAAAAAACATGGATTTGAAAAAAAAAAAACACAAAACCGTTTTATATTTTGTTAATAAATTTTGCAAACAGCTAATTTTTCTCCTTCATTGATGTATGCTGATGAGGCTACACTGATGGGCACTGATAGTCTGCACTGATGGGCACTGATAAGGCGGCACTGATGGGCACTGATGAGGCGGCACTGATGGGCACTAATAGGCGGCACTGGTGGGCATTGATAGGTGGCACTGGTGGGCACTAATAGGTGGCATTTGTGGGCACTGATGGGTGGCACTGAAGGGCATTGATAGGTGGCACTGAAGGGCACTAATAGGTGGCACTGATATCTGGCACTGATGGGTGGCAGTGATGGGCACTGATTGGCACTGGTAGGTGACACTGATAGGCAGCACTGCTGGGTGGCACTGATTGGCACCACTGGTGGGCATTGATAGGTGGCACTTGCGGGCCCTGATAGGTGGCACTGTACTGTGGGCACTGATTGGTGGCATTGGCAGGCAGTACTGGTGGGCACAGAGGCTCTTCCTCTTTGGAACCGATGTCCCTTCAAACAGAAGCCGGCGATCGGCTTTTTTTCTTCTCACGCTGTCAGCGAGAGAAGAAAAAACAACCGATTACCGATCCTCTGTTTACATGACGTGATCAGCCATCATTGACTGACAGCTGATCACGTGGTAAGGGGCCGGGACCGGCCCCTTACTCGGATCTGTGATCACCCGAGTCTCATTGACTCGGGTGATCACAGCGCGCACTGCGAGCCCACTTCAGGGGGGCGTGGCCAGCTTTGTAAGGGGAGGGCGTCAATAGACGGCCTCCCAGCAAAGCGGATCCGCGCTGTAGCCGTCATTCAGCGCGGATCTGAACAGGTTAAAGAAGAGAAAAACACTTTTTTTAGTTTCTATGATAAAATTTTGCAATTAAGTAATTTTTGTTCATAAATTTGGGCCAAAATTTATACTGCTACATATCTTTGGTAAAAATAACCCAAATTATTGGATATTATTTAGACTGTGTGAACGTTATAGAGTCTACAAGCTATGGTGCCAATCACTGAAAATTGATAACACCTGATGCACTGACGGCCTATCTCATTTCTTGAGGCCCTGAAATGTCAGGACAGTACAAATACCCCCCCCCCCCCCCCAAATGGCCCCTTTTTGAAAAGTAGTCCAAGGTATTTAGTAAGAGGCATGGCGAGTTTTTTGAAGTTGTAATTTTTTCCCACAATTCTTGGGAGAATGAAGAAATTATTATTTCTTAATTTTTTTACACAAAATTGTTATAATAACAAGCTAGTTCTCACACACAGCATATGCATACTTCCAATTACACCCCAAAATACATTCTGCTACTCCTCCTGAGTATGGCGATACCACAAGTGTGAGACTTTTACACAGCCTGGCCACATACAGAGGCCCAACATGCAAGGAACACCGTCAGGTGTTCTTCGAGCATAAATTACACAAAAAAATTCCTAACGACCTATTTCCTATGGAGAACCAGGACAATAGAATTACCCACAAAATGACCCCATTTTGGAAAGAAAACACCCCAATGTATATTCTATGAGGCATTATGAGTCTTTTGAACATGTCATTTTTTTCCACAAGTTTTTTAAAAATGTGGAAAGAAACTTTTTTTTTTTCCCCCCACACAAAGTGGTCCATTTATAAGATATTTCTAACACATAGCATGTACATAGCAAAAATTACACCCCAAAATATATTCTGCTACTCCTCCCAAGTATGGCGATACCACATATGTGAGACTTTTACACAGCCTGGAAATATACAGAGGCCCAACATGCAGGGAGCACCATCAGGTGTTCTAGGAGGATAAATTACCAAAGACTTGCAGTCAGGGGAGACAGGTGAGGCAGAGGCCGATCCCGTGAACCGTCGTGGCTGTACGTCGGCTCCTTTAAGCGGGATAGCAGGCGAGCATTGCGGGGGTGCCGGTGCTCATGGCCAGCAGTCACGATGACTGCCGGCTGCGCGCGATCGCGGGCATGAGAGGCAGAACAGGGACGTGTGTGTGTGTAAACGCACAGATCCCTGTTCTGTGAGGAGAGGCAGATTGTGAGTTCCTAATAGCTAGGAACAACGATCTGTCATCTCCTATAGTCAGTCCCCTCCCCCCACAGTTAGAACACACAGTCAGGGAACACAGTTAACCCCTTGATCGCCCCTAGTGTTAACCCCTTCCCTGCCAGTGACATTTATACAGTAATCAGTGCATTTTTATAGCACTGATCACTGTATAATTGTCAATGGTTTCAAAAATGTGTCAGAGTGTCCGATGTTTCCGCCATAATGTTGCGGTCCCGATAAAAATTACTAGTAATAAAAAAAAAATACAAATTAAATGCCATAAATCTATCCCCTATTTTGTAGACGCTATAACTTTTGCGCAGACCAATCAATAGCAGGCCTTATTGCGATTTTTATTACCAAAAATATGTAGAAGAATACATATCGGCCTAAACTGAGGAAAAAATTGCTTTTTTGAAAAAAATGGGGATATTTATTATAGCAAAAAGTACAAAATATTGTGTTTTTTAATTGTCGCTATTTTTTTGTTTATAGCGCAAAAAATAATAACCGCAGAGATGATCAAATACCACCAAAAGAAATCTCTATTTGTGGAAAAGAAAGGACGTCAATTTTGTTTGGGTACAGCTTAACACAACTGCGCAATTATCAGTTAAAGCGTCGCAGTGCCGAATCGCAGAAAATGGCCTGGTCATTGAGCAGCCAAATCTTCCGGGGCTGAAGTGGTTAAAAACAATATATAATAATTATTTGTATGTTACTTATGGTAATTAACCCCTTGCCACCCAGGCCAATTCTGACACCTCTCTCAAAAAAATCATAATTTTTTTGCTAGAAAATTACTCAGAACCCCCAAACATTTTATATATATATATATATATATATATATATATATATATATATATATATATTTTAGCAGGCACCCTAGGGAATAAAATGGTGGTCGTTGCAACTTTTTATGTTACAAGGTATTTGCTTGGGTGGATATTTTGTTACTGGGTGTGATATTTTGTTGTGGGTGGCTCACTGTTGCTGCAGGGAATCTATTGTTGGGGTGGAGTCCATTGTTGCTGGAGGAGTCTATTGTTGTGTGGGGATCTATTGCTGGGATTCTATTGTTGCTGGCTGCAGGGGATTTATTTTACTGCTTTTCTTTTTATCATTACCATGTTCCATACAAATGATTTAGCACCACAAAATGATACTTGGTTCTGTATTCTCTAAAAGGGGCAGTACTGGTAGGTGGGTAGGGGGTGGAATCAAGGGACGGTGGTCAGAGGTGGGTAGGGGGCAGAGACAAGGGGTGACTCAGACGGGGGGAGTTCCTGCACCTATTCTCAGAGAAAAAAAGCCCTGGATATAGGTACTTGGGTACTCTGGGCTGGAGATAAGTACTCGGGTACTCTGATGAGTTTGAGACAGGTACTTGGGTACTCTGGGCTGCAGATAGGTACTTGGGTACTCTAATGGTCTGCAGATAAGTACTTGGGTACTTTGGGCTGGATATAGGTACTTGGGTACTCTGGGCTGGAGATAAGTACTCGGGTATCTGATGGGCTGCAGATAGGTACTCGGGTACTCTAATGGGCTGGAGACAGGTACTCGAGTACTCTGATGCGCTGCAGATAGGTACTTGGGTACTCTAGGCTGGAGATAGGTACTTGGGTACTCTAATTGTCTGCAGATAAGTACTTGGGTACTTTGGGCTGGATATAGGTACTTGGGAACTTTGGGCTGGAGACAGGTACTCGGGTACTCTGGGCTAGAGATAGGTACTTGGGTACTCTGATGAGCTGGAGACAGGTACTCGAGTACTCTGATGAGCTGGAGACAGGTACTTGGGTACTCTGATGGGCTGCAGATAGGTACTCGGGTACTCTAATGGGCTGGAGACAGGTACTCAATTACTCTGATGCGCTGCAGATAGGTACTTGGGTACTGTAATGGTCTGCAGATAAGTACTCGGGTACTTTGGGCTGGATATAGGTACTTGGGTACTCTGGGCTGGAGACAGGTACTTGGATACTCTGATGGACTGCATATAGGTTTTTGGGTACTCTGATTGGCTGGAGATAGGTAGTTGGGTACTCTGATGGGCTGGAGATAGGTACTTGGGTACTCTGATGGGTAGCATATAGGTACTCGTGTACTCTGGTGGGCTGGAGATAGGTACTCGGGTAATATGGGCTGGAGACAGGTACTCGGGTACTCTGATGGGCTGGAGATAGGTAGTTGGGTACTCTGATGGGCTGGAGATAGGTACTCGGGTAATATGGGCTGGAGACAGTACTCGGGTACTCTGATGGGCTGGAGATAGGTACTCGGGTAATATGGGCTGGAGACAGGTACTCGGGTACTCTGATGGGCTGGAGATAGGTAGTCGGGTACTCTGATGGGCTGGAGATAGGTACTTGGGTAATATGGGCTGGAGACAGGTACTCGAGTACTCTGATGGGCTGGAGATAGGTACTCGGCTACTCTGATGGGCCGGAGATAGGTACTCGGCTACTCTGATGGGCTGCATATAGGTACTCGGGTACTCTGATGGGCTGGAGATAGGTAGTTGGGTACTCTGATGGGCTGGAGATAGGTACTCGGGTAATATGGGCTGGAGACAGTACTCGGGTACTCTGATGGGCTGGAGATAGGTACTCGGGTAATATGGGCTGGAGACAGGTACTCGGGTACTCTGATGGGCTGGAGATAGGTAGTCGGGTAATCTGATGGGCTGGAGATAGGTACTTGGGTAATATGGGCTGGAGACAGGTACTCGAGTACTCTGATGGGCTGGAGATAGGTACTCGGCTACTCTGATGGGCCGGAGATAGGTACTCGGCTACTCTGATGGGCTGCATATAGGTACTCGGGTACTCTGAGCTGGAGACAGGTACTCGAGTACTCTGGTGGTCTGCAAATAGATACTCTTACCTGGAGACAGGTACTCGGGTCAGAAGTTTCTTGTAGTTGGCCACAAGGTTTGCACACATCTCAGGAAGGATTTTATCCCACTCCTCATTGCAGATCCTCTCCGAGTCATTAAAGGGTAATTTCACCTTTACAGAAAAATCTGTAAGGTGAATTTACACAGGACCCCCATCCTCACCCCAGTCCCGCTGACTTGGATTGCGGTGATCTCCCGTTCTGAGCCCCGGTATAGCCACATCAGGGGTCCGGTCCCCTCGGCATTTACGCGTCTTCTTCCCCACTGACAGGACGGGCTACTCAGGTCCTTATTGGTCTGCGCCGTCCATGTGACGGCGCCGACATGTTAGAGTGCTCCGAAACATCCCTCCTGACAGGGTACATTTTGGAGATTCAGCTGCAGGGATTTCTAGGCCCCGGACCCCTGACACAGCTATACGGGGGGCTAAGATCAGGAGATCGCCGCGATCCAGGTCAGCGGGTCTGGGGGAGGGGGGGGTCTTGTGTAAGTTCCCCTTACAGATTTTTCTAAGGTTAAGGTTTCAAGCTGACGCTTGGTAACTCGAAACCTCAGCTCCTTCCCCATATTTTCTATGGGATTAAGTGCACCCCAAAGCATCATGTGTCATCTACTGACCCCAGTGCACCCCAAAGTATCATGTATCATCTACTAACCCCAGTGCACCCCAGAACATTATGTATCATCTTCTGACCCCAGTGCACCCCAAAGCATCATGTATCATCTACTGACACCAGTGCACCCCAGAACATTATGTGTCATCTACTGACCCCAGCGCACCCCAAAGCCTCACGTGTCATCTACTGACCCCAGTGCACCCCAAAGCATCATGTATCATCTACTGACACCAGTGCACCCCAAAGCATCATGTATCATCTACTAACCCCAGTGCACCCCAGAACATTATGTATCATCTTCTGACCCCAGTGCACCCCAAAGCATCATTTATCATCTACTGACACCAGTGCACCCCAGAACATTATGTGTCATCTACTGACCTTAGCGCACCCCAAAGCATCATGCATCATCTACTGACCCCAGTGCACCCCAAAGCCTCACGTGTCATCTACTGACCTCAGTGCACCCCAAAGCATCATGTATCATCTACTGACCACAATGCACCCCAGAGCATCATGTGTCATCTACTGACCAGATTGTGTCCCATGTCTCCAGTGCAATTCAGAGGTCCCAGTGTTTTCTACTGACCCCAGTGCACCCAGAGACTCAACGGCACCCCAGAGCATTCAATGTCATCTACTGACCTCAGTGCACCCCAAGACACCAATGCAACCCAGAGCATCTCCTACATAGCTCCCAACTGTCCCTGATTTGGAACAATGTCCCTCTGTCCCTCATTCCTCCTCATTTGTCCCTCATTTTGGTCTGATGCATACACCTGTATATAAAATGCACTATTTATCTATCTATCAAAAAGTGTTTCCCAGTGCTAAACCTTTCATCCAGTTTCTAGATTGTTGTGTTTGTACATTTCAAAAGCCAATATAAAAAAATAGAAGTGTTAAAAAAAGCACTTGTGGGTTTAACTATTAATTATTTTTGTACAATTCTCCTTTAAGGCGGCGTGGCAGGGGGTGTGTCCTATGCCTACATACTTTTGCTAATTGATGTCCCTCATTCCCATCTCAAAAAGTTGGGAGGAATGCTGTTATCTACTGATCCCAGTGCACCCCAAGACTCCAGTGCACCCCTGAGCACCCTGTGTCATCTAGTGACCTGACTGTTCCCAATGACTCCAGAGCACCGCAGAGCATCCAGTGCCACCTACTGACCCCAGTGTGTCCTGATACTCAAGAGTACATTGTAGCAAATTGTGTCATCTACTGACCACAGTGCACCCCAAGACTCCAGTGCCCCAGAATCCTGTGTTATCTACTGACCTCCATGCACCTCACAACTCCAATGCACCCCAGAGCATCCAGTGTCATGTAGTGACCCAAATGTGCCCCATGACCCCAGTGCACCCCAGATCATTCAGTGTCTTTTACTGATCCCAGTGCGTTCTGATACTCAATTGCACCCCAGAGTATCCAATGTCATCTACTGATACCAGTGCACCCCAGAGTATCCAATGTCATCTACTGACACCAGTGCACCCCAGAGTATCCAATGTCATCTACTGACACCAGTGCACACCACAGTATCCTATGTCATCTACTGACACCAGTGCACCCCAGAGTATCCAATGTCATCTACTGATACCAGTGCACCCCAGAGTATCCTATGTCATTTACTGACCCCAGTGCACCCCAGAGTACCCAATGTCATCTACTGACCCCAGTGCACCCCAGAGTATCCTATGTCATCTACTGATACCAGTGCACCCCAGAGTATCCTATGTTATCTAGTGACCTGAGTGTGTCCCATGACTCCAGTGCAATCAGGGGTATCCAGTATTTTCTACTGACCCCAGTGCATAATGAGACTCAAGTGCACCCCAGATCATCATGTATCATCTACTGAGCGCAGTACACCCCAGAGCATCATGTATCATCTACTGACCCCTGTGCATCCCAAGACTCCAGTGCACCCCAAAGTATCCAGTATCACCTACTGACCCCTGTGCACCCCAAGGCTCAAGTACACCCCAGAGCTTCCGGTGTCACCTACTGATCTGATTGCCCCCCAAGACTCCAGTGCACCCTGGAATATTCTGTGTCATCTACTGATCCTTGTGTGCCCTGAGATTCCAGTGCACCCCAGAGTATCCAGTATCATGTACTGACCCCTGTGCACCCCAGAGCATCCTGTGGCTTATAGTGACCCCAGTGTACCTCCTGACTCCAGTGCACCCCAGAACATCCTGTAATCTCAGTGACTTCACATAGTTGTCTGTACATCCCACGATGGAGGGGTACGGTGCTACGCTCCACAGTCAGAACCCTCTGCTGCCACTCTGCCCACAGGTACGCTCCTGCAGTCACCTGCACTGTCCATTTCTCAGTGGAGTTAGCAATGGGGTTGGGTCCTGCTTCTTCTTCTGCAACAAGCTGCTGCCAGTACTGGCCAATGACATAGAAAACAGCTGACAGTCTAATTAATGTTCTTATTTATCATGGGAGTAAAAAAAAGATGTGTTTCAGGGGCTTTGCCAGCCCCCCACTCTCTGCACCAGTATAATGTCACAGAGAGGTCCCGTGTTAACGCTCCCCAGATCCACGACACCCTGCACTCACTTTATGTGCTCAGTCCTCCTGGCTGAGTAACGCTGGGAGTCATTCAACCCAGAAGATCGAGGACATCTTGTGGTGAAGAAGAAGTACTGCAGAGGGCAGCTCTGGATTGACCTGAGTATTGCACAACATCTGGGGGACCCGTTTATGAAATTAAAATGCCATTTGGCTTTACCTTAATTTTTTTCCCCTGAGTTTCCAGTCTCAAACATTGTATAAAGAGACACATTTTCGTCACTAACATTGCTTTTACTTGACATTAATATTATTAATATTAGTAGTAGTGTAGTAGTAGTGGAGGTAGTAGTATTTGACTACTTTTGTTTAGCTTTCCTCACTTGTTTTGGTCTATTTCTGTATTTTTCTATTTTAAATAAACCACAGCGTATCATCTACATCGTATACCGGTATGTGTATTTCATCTTTCTATATAGCTAAAGGAATTTGGCTTAAAGGGACTCAGTTGCTACACTAAAATTCCCCGGGAAAGTGATAACCTGCTTTACCTGTGCCGCTACTTTGCCCTGCAGTGATATGGAGGTTGGCGGTAGGAACCAATGAGAACAAATTAAAGGGGAACTAAACCTTCCTCTCCTTTAAAGCCAAGGAAGCTGCCATCTTATCCTCCGTTTGAATGGCAGTTACCATAGTGCTGTACGTGTGATCAGTTATGACACCAGCCATTGGATGGCTTGACAGTTGAGTTGAGAGCACAAGCAACTGACAGTTATCTTTTATGGCAATGACTTGAATGTAACTGTTTTGGGAATCATGGGTTTAGTCCCGCTTTGATGAAAGTTTTCTGCTGCTTCCAAGCTCTTTGTAGTGAGGCTGATGGGATGCAAATGCCACATTGGGGGGGGGTTCGCCCTTGCCCCGAACTATCTATAAATCCAAAGTAAAGCAGCCTGGCGGCACACCATAAAATCCAAAACTTCATTGTTCCAGGCAGGGCTGCTGTTAGAAATCACGGGGGGGGGCCCGTACAGCCTACCTGACCCCCTCCCCATCCTGAAGCAATCCCCTGTACCCTGCAGCAGCCAGCAGGAGGGAGCTAGAAGAAGCTGTCCTGCTGGAGGGACACATGGGCGGGGGGACGACACATGGGGGGGGAGTATCCCATGATATGCGTGGTAGAATCTGATCCGACACATCCCATAAACGATCAAAAGGATAAACAATTTCCAGGAAAATATTTGACTTTCAGATCATGAACAGTGGCCCCTCCCTCAATTTTTAACATTCTTCAACAAATTTTCATCATATTGGACAAAAATTGTTCCATCGATGGCGTACACGTCTATGTGCGTAAAAATTCCAGTATGATTCTTTTAGATTCATAGGGCTCTTGTACACGGGCGCCAAAGACGCCACATTTGTAGGTGTTAAAAAAAAGGGAAGGAAAAAGTTTTATGCGTTAATGTCCACATCCTATATTTAATAAATACTGTAGAACCAAAAAATGTGTGTAGCAAAGAACTTTAAAGGGCATATCCATCAAAAATTGGGGGAACACAAAATCCATACAGTCCAAAGTTGAAGTTTTATTGTACAAAAAGATAAAAAGACACATAAATGACCATGTCCGTATATTACAACGAGGGGCACACATATCTAATATACACGATTCTTGTTATCCAATGGAACAATTCACATGAAATCTTAAAGCGTTTCGTACATTCACTGTCTTCTTCAGGGGTCGCGTGTGAACAGAAAATGCTACCGGCATAATCGACCGTGATCCTTAAAAACAATCTGTGTAAGACTCCATTCACACTTGCGAGACTCCAAAGTCGCACGATTTCCAGTGCAACTTTGGAGCGGGATTTTGATGCAACTTTGAGTGCGACTTTGATCCAAGGTTACACTCTCTGTCACAAAGTCGCATCAAGAGTAGAGCAGGCACCTTTGCAAATGCGCTGTAACTTTAAGTCGCACTGATCTGAACAGGTGCCATTGAAAACAACTTGTCATGCAACTTTATGTGTCCAAAAGTTGCACAAGTGTGAATAGAGCCTAAACCATCATCTCGATAGCATAATCTGTGTGGACCAATATCTCCATCGGTACAGAGGGAAGCATCTCAGAGGACCACAGGTCACCAAGTCTTAACACAAGGGATGGCTGAATAGCTGTCAGAATTAATTCAAATGGTAAATCCCATAAGAGGAAAAAGAAAATGTCTAGATCAGCCCTTTTCAAGCAGGGTGCCCAGGCATCCTGGGTTGCCTTGAGGCTTCTTCAGGGGTGCCTTGGAAAAAATCCTAAAAATTGTATACAAGACAGCATGTGGATGAAGCCTGCCTTTTAAATTACACAAAGCCACAGGTTGTCATTATGCACCATTACGACTTTTTAGACATTGGCATCCTAACAACCAATTACGTCATCAGTAGACACATGCAGTTTGTTTCGTTCAGATTTGAAATTCGGACGAATTTTCACTTTTTTCAGACATTCGAGTATTATCAAATTTCCAAATTACAATAGTACCGAATTTAAACGAATCTGAAATAACGGGAAAAAAAAAATCAGACGGAATTCGAATCGATTCAAAACGTTTTCAAATTCGAATACTTTTCAAATTCGAAAAAGTTTTCGAATTAGAATAGTTTTCCAATTTCCAAGAATAGAATAGAATAGAATAGAAAAGGATATAACAGAAATTAAAAGAATAGACTAAAACAGAACAAAATAGAAAATAAAAGAATAGAAAAAAGAATGGATTAGAATAGACTATAATAGAATAGAAAAGAATAGAATTAGAAAAACAACAGAATAGAATAAAATAGAGAGAATATAATCATTTCCCAAATATAATCAATTTGAAGTTCAATAGAATAGAATAGAAAAGAATAAATTAGAATAGAATAGAAAATAACAGAATAGCACAGAAAACTAACAGAATAGAATAGAATAGAACGAATATAACTATCTTCTGATCTATTATTTTCTATTCTATTCAAATTTGAATTTCTTTTCTATTCTATTGTATTTGAATTTCAGAAGATGGTTATATTCTATTTTATTCTATTCTTTGTTTATTCTATTTGTTTCTATTCTATTGTTCTTCTGTTTTACGCTATTATATTCTATTATGTTATTTTCTGTTATTTTATTTTTTTTTCTCTATTATATATTTTTTGTATTCTCATCCATTATTTTCTATTCTATTTTATTCTCTTTGGAAATTGGAAACTTTTCTAATTTGAAAACTATTCAAATTCGAATACTATTTGAAATTGATTTCAAAACTATTCGAATCAATTCGAATTCTGAAAATTCAAATAGATTGGAATACGAATAAACAAAATTAATTCCGAAAATGAATTAAACGAATTTAACTAAACAAATTTATGTAAATAACGAATCGAAACAAAACAAAACAAATGTTTTTGGTCCTGCACACATCTAGTCATCAGTTAATAAGGAGGATTTCTGTTGCCTCCACAGCACCCTTGTTTGACCCTCCCCCCGCCCCTCTCCCTTAGCACTGGGGTGACATTAGCTGACTGCTGGAGAAAATTGTGGGAGAAGAGAAACATTGGAATACTAGTCAGTACTGGTGTGCAAAAGTGTATTTGCTTTGGAAGAAGTAATCACCTCTAATGTTGGGTGTCCTACATGTGTGGATGTTGCTGCATTATGTAAAGCTATTAGAATAGCTTTTTACATTTTAGAATGGGGCGCCTTGAGACTGTCCAAGGGTGCCTTGAGATTGTCTAGAATTTTAAAGGGTGCCTCAACTGAAAAAGGTTTAGAAACACGGGTCTAGATGCTGGACCCGAAACATGTTCATCCCACGTCCAACACAGAAACGTCAGAAGGTGCCATTTTTAGGTGTTCGGTCCAATTCTGAATGCAAACCCCCCCCCCCCCCCAAAAAAAACGCTCTTGGTTCAGTGCCAAAATTTGGTATTTGAGCTTCTTTGATGCGTTCCCCTGAGGAAGCCCAGTTTGAGGGCGAAACATGTTGAGAACTCCATCAAATCTGCTGTATCCATAAGGATTGTACTTTATGTATATGTTGTGGAATTGTTTTTAGACAATTTTTTTAACCATTGTTTAAATAAAATGTATGTTTTTTAATATACTTCCTTGGATCAATTTATTAGTACATGCACCTTAAAAATCCCAAAACTATTCCTATATCTATTCAATTTAGGGATGTGGTGCTAATTTCATTGGTTTGTCCGTGGTTAAGGATTTAGAAAAAAAAAAAAAGTGGTGTTTTTGGGAACCTGTGCGTAAGAGCCCCTATAACAGTGATGGTGAACCTTGGCACCCCGGATGTTTTAGAACTACATTTCCCATGATGCTCCCCTACACTGCAGAGTGCATGAGCATCATGGGAAATGTAGTTCCATAACATCTGGGGTGCCAAGGTTCACCATCACTGCCCTATAATGTGTTGGCTGCAAATTAAAAATAAATAGGCTACCTTCAGGGCCGGTTCACACCAGATGCAGTCCAGTGCGTTTTTTTTTCTGCATCAAAAATGCAAAGACAGTAGATTATATGGGCTCCAATGAAATAGTTCACACCAGTGCAGTCAGTTCCAGTGCTTTCCAGTGCAGAGAAAAAAGTAGAACGTGCTGCATCTTTTCTGCACAGAACTGTACTGGAACGGAGCAAAACACATCAAAAATGCATCAAAATCGCATTACAACAAAAAAAAACCCCCAGAAAACTTTGGGGAAAAATTACAAATTACAAATTACAGATGATTAAAGGTAGTTGGAGTAACCAACGCGTTTCGACATATATATGAATTATATTCTTCTTCAGGGACTGATACCACTTCTAAAAATACAAAGTAAAGTATAAGTACCGGTACATTTTTAGAATACAAACAAATGGACAAGTTTGATGTTTTGAAAATGTTTTTCATGTTTCATATTGTATCCATTTGTTTGGATTCTAAAAATGTATTTATACTTTACTCTGTATTTTCAGAAGTGGTATCAGTCCCTGAAGAAGAATACAATTCATACATATGTCGAAAAGCGTTGGATACTCCCACTACCTATCATCATCTGTAATATGTATGGTATGGATGGTATACTTATGTGTAGTGGGGCAATACCAAATTGTAACATGATACATGTACATGTGTTTTTCTGTCTGGGTATCCCATTTGGGAATCTTTTAATCATGTAAAATAATATTTTGTATTAATAAATTTCTACTTTTTCAATATAATTATATTCTCTATTTTTCTAAAATTGCCAGAAAAATCCCATTAAGAGGTATTCACAATTCTGCACCCCCCCATCCCCCCCCCCCCCCCCCCGAGAATAGTATAAGGCTCGCTTCACACCTTTGCAGTTTGCTTTTGATCCGTTTCTGCTGTGCTTTCTGCATTTTTTTAATGCATTTTTCATGTGTTCTGTTGATGTGTTTTGCATTTTTTTTATGCTTTTTTTTAAAATTTTGGCAAATTTGTTGTTGGGCGGATTAAAAAACGTAAAATGCAAATCACGGCAAAAATGCGCTACCTGCTTTTCTGCAGCTTCTCTATTGAAGTCTATTGAACCAAAAATGCACCGTTTTGCTTTAAGGCTCCATTCACACCTGGGCATTTGCGATTGCGGGCAGAATCGCCGCGATCCCAAAACACTGTGCAAAAATGACAAATAAGACAATGCTTGTTCAGGTACCATTCATTTTTAATGGCATCTAAAGACGGGTGCGATTTTGCCACGATTGTTGTAAGATAAATCCCAGTGCAATAGCGGCGAAATTGCAACGCGCGAAGCTTGTCGCCATTGTGGCAGAATCGCAGCGATTCTGCCCGCAATCTCAAGACGCTGTGCAAAAATGACAAATCAGAAAACGCTTGTTCATTTCCAAAGGCACCTAAGTGCATGGGCGATTTTGCCGCGATTCTGCCGCAATTGTTGTGTGATAAATCGCACTGCGATGGCAGCAAAATTGCAACGCAAAAAGCTTGTTGCTCAAAAAAGGAGCTTCTTTTGGGCGACAGATTCGTGCATTGCGGTTTGCTGCAACTGCAGCGCGATTTATTGTTGCGACAATCGTAGCAAAATCGCACACACGTTTAGGTGCCATTGAGAATAAATGGCACCTGGACAAGGTTTGTGCGATTTGTCATTTTTTTGCACAGAGTTGTGGGATCACGGTCAGGATCGCTGCAATTCTGCCCCCGCAATTGCAAACTCCCAGGTGTGAATGGAGCCTTAAAAGGTAGGTTAATTGGATCCTGTCTAAATTGTTCCTAGTATGTATGAATGTGAGTTAGGGACCTTAGATTGTAAGCTCCTTGAGGGTAGGGACTGATGTGAATGTACAGTGTATATGTAAAGCACTGCGTAAATTGACGGCGCTATATAAGTACCTGAAATAAAATAAATAAAATAATAAAACAAAAAGGGGCATTTTTGGTTCCATAGACTTCAATGGAGAAGCTGCAGAAAAGCATGTAGTGCGTTTTTACCACAATTTGCGTTTTTTAATCCACCCAACAACAAATTGGCCAAAAAATGTAAAAAAAAAAAAAGCACATTGCAAACGCCCAGGTGTGAACGGAGCTTTAACCGGTTCCTGACCAGCCCCCGCAGGTGTACTGTGGCAAGTTGGCTCTCCTGCACGAATCGCCATCATTGTACGGGCACGTAAACGGCAATCTGTGGGCGCACAATCAACACTCGATGTCCGCCGGGCCACCCACGATCGCTCTACAGAGAGGCAGAATGGGGATCTGCCAGTGTAAGCAAAGCAGATCCCTGTTCTGACACGGGAGTAGAGTGAGATTATCTGTTCCTAGTGATCAGGAACAGCGATCTCTCCAGTCAGTCCCCTCCCCCCCACAGTTAGAAACACCTCCCAGGGAACATTTAACCCCTTGATCGCCCCCTAGTGTTAACCCCTTCCCTGCCAGTGTCATATATACAGTACTCTTTTTATAGCACTAATAGCTGTATAAATGTCTAATTATGTGGGGGTCTTGTGAGCCAAAGATGGACTGATGCCTCTGTGAGGTGAAACAAATATAGATAAGCTGCAAACACTAACCACGTTTCATTGCGTGCATAAACCAAAAAATATAAATAAACGTGCCTGCGCTGAAAAAACAGATATATCCCAATAGTTGGGAGGTGCATATATAGTGTAAAACTATACTACAATATTTCAATATAAAAAAATTTCAATATAAAAAAGCTGTATAAATGTCAATGGTCCCAAAAAAGAGTCAAAAGTGTCCTATCTGTCCGCCGCAATGTCGCAGATCAATGCCATTAGTGAAAAAAAAAATCGCAGATCACCGCCATTACTAGGAAAAAAAAAAAATACAAAATCCAAAAACATATCCCCTATTTTGTAGACGCTATAACTTTCACGCAAACCAATTAATATACGCTTATTGGGATTTTTTTTAACCAAAATTATGTATAAGAATATATATTGGCCTAAAAACTGAGGAAGAAATTCTTTTTTTTGCATTCTTTATTTTTTTTTTTTAGGATATTTATTATTGCAAAAAGTAAAAAATATAGGTTTTTTTCCAAAATTTTGTGTCTTTTTTATGTTTATAGCAGAAAAAATAAAAAATGCAGAGGTGATCAAATACCATAAAAAGAAATCTCTATTTGTGGGGGGAAAAAAAGGGGCGTAGTTTTCGTTTGGGTGCAGCGTCGCACGACCGCGCAAATGTCAGTTAAAGCGACGCAGTGCCGTATCGCAAAAAATGGCCTGGAAAGGAAGGGGGGTAAATACTTTCCGGTCCTTAAAGCGGAGTTCCACCCAAAAGTGGAACTTCTACTCATTTATCTCCTCTCCCCCTCCAGTGCCACAATTGGAACCTTTTGGGGGGGGTGGAGGGGATACCTGTACCTGACAGGTATCCTGTTCCCACTTCCGGGAGTCTGTGGTGCGGCCCGTGACGTCACCGTGGGGCTCCCTCTTCCTCCTTCCTGTTGCCGGGCCAGTAGGAGAGAGAAGCAGAGCCTCGCGCATGCGCAGTACGGTCCCCGGCGTGAAGCCGTAAGGCTACACTGCCGGGTTTCCTTACCCTCAATGGTGGCGGCAGTGTCCGATTATTAAAAGCCAGCAGCTGCAGTATGTGTAGTTGCTGGCTTTTAATTTTTTTTGGGGGGGCGGAACACCGCTTTAAGGCAGGCCATATATGGTCAAATTTTGAACTAATTTTCTTTTCAAAATCAGAAAGTTTGGGTTTTTTTGTGATCCGATGGCGCCACCATTGATTTTCGAAATTCGGCCGACCAAGCCTTCAATTTCACCTCCTGTTGCTACAGAAAAGAATTTTCGTGGCCGGGAATCTTCTTTTTTTTCCGTAAATGTTCTTTTCTTATTACATTTCTCGCACGATTCTTCCATCATTGATTAGAAAATCGTTCGTTTTTCAAAAAATTTCCAACGTGTCCGATTCCTCAAATTTGATTGCCGCACGAAAATCGGCCGTTGCTGCAGCCCCACTAATGGTGAGAAATTCATACGAAAATTCTTAGATACGATTTTCAAAAGAAGATTCTTTCGAAATTCGAACCGTGTATGACCGGCATTAGTGGCTAAATCCACCCAACAACAAATTGGCCAAAAATTGTAAAAAAGCATAAAAAAACATACCTCCCAACATTTTGAGATGGGAATGAGGGACACCTACTAACAAACGTATGTAGGCATAGGACACACCCCCTGACACACCCCCTTAAAGGAGAATTAACCCCAAAAAAAGGTTAATTAAATCCACAAGGGCTTTTTTTTACCACTACTATTCCTTTATATTGGCTTTTATAATTTACAAATGCAGCAATTTAGAAATTGGATGAAAGGTTTAGCGCCGGGAAACACTTTTTGAAAGATAAAAAGTGCATTTTATATACGACTATATAGATCAGACCAAAATGAGGGACAAATGAGGAGGAATGAGGGACAGAGGGACATTGCTCCAAATCAGGGACAGTCCCTCAAAATCAGGGACAGTTGGGAGCTATGTAAAAAATGCAAAACGCATAAAAAAAAAAACACAATTGCAAATGCCAAGGTGTGAACAGAGCCTTAAAAAAGTCCCTAAGGCTCCATTCACACTAACGCGTTTTTTGATACATTTTGCATTTTGCAGAAATGCATGGGAATATTTTAACATGGGTTCCTATGGAACATGTTCACATCAATGCATTTTTGTACCTCTGCGTTTTTGGAAAGGGTCAGGGACTTTTTTTATGCCAAATGCAGCGTATTGCATGTAATAGAATTCAATGGACCAGCATCAAAAACGCAAGTACAGCATTTTTACAGCGTTTTTGCTGCGTTTTTGCCGCGTTTTGTGTTTTTGGCTTTTTTTTTTTTTTAGACTGTATACAGTCTAAAAAAAAACTGTAAAAAAAAAAAAAGAAAAACCACGCGAAACGCGGCAAAAACGCTGTGAAAGCGCTGCTCAAAAACGCGGCAAGCACCACAAATAACACTGCAGAAACGCTCAAAAGCAACATGCATAGATGTGAATCGAGCCTAACACCTTTCCAAAATCGCAGCAGCTGAAAAAAAGCATAGATGTGTCCCATAGGAGACCGTGATAAATGGACTGCGGTGGGTTTCTGCAAAGAGCAATAAAAAAATGCATAGTTGTGAACAGAGTCTAGGGAAAAATGCAGCTTCCATCGCAGCCTTCTCACACTAAAGCCAGACAGGTTTGCGGACATGCGCGGCGTAACGAAATGATGATATTCTGCCAGGCGGCGGCGTCCTAGGTGTGCATCGCCCTTTTAAGAGCGCTGACATTCTTCATAAAAACAAGTTGTAAGTGAAGGAGCTGCTGGAATCCTCTGGGCCTCCTTGCACAGGGGTCCCCTGTCTCCCTCTGGCCTCCCCTGTCATAGATAAGTCTGAGGGAAGCAGGAGGGGCCCCAGGGGCCCTTGCATCCTCCAGAGGGGAAAAAAAAAAAGAAAAAAAAAAAAAAAAAGGCTTTTCCTTTGCTCAGTGAGCAGAGGTTTGCAGTGGGGAGCCTGGAAACCGCCCAGGGAGCGTCTGCAAAGAGCCACGCGGAGTCCCAGGCGGAGGGCGGGAGAAGTGACAATATGCGAGCTCTGGGCCCCTCCTGTGGCCTCTGACAGCACACCCCTGGCGCCAGCCTGCCTGGCAGAGAGCAGAGCTCACAAGTTAGGGAGCGTCTGCCAAGCTCTGCTCTGTCAGGCCTCTCCGCCAGGTTATATATATATATATATATATATATATATATATATATATATATATAGGGCCGCGCCCCGCATTCTGAGCAGTGCAGGCTGTGCTGCTGGCGCTTGCTGCTGCGATTTAACCGACGCGGCCTATGTACAAAGAGGATATAGTCATTCGGTCGTGGGAATTTTTTTTTAACGAGTCTGAGGTTGTCCTACACTCCAAACGGTCCCTCGCTGGATTTACAGTCCCTCTTTTTCATCCAAAGTCCCAACCACCCCCCCCCCCCCCCCTTTCTTGTCCCACTCTTTAGTCTGATGTATACAATAAAGTGTATGAAATATATAAATTCACGTTAAAGTTATCCCTTGCAGTGCAATAATATTGCGAATGAGTTGACGGGCCTTACCACTTCAATACCGCCCATTCCCCCCTCCCTTCCTGACCAGGTCAATTTTCAGCGCTGTTGCACTTTGAATGACAATTGCGCGGTCATGCAACACTGTACTCAAATGACGTTTTTATCATTTTTTTTTTCACACAAATAGAGATTTCTTTTGGTGGCATTTAGTCAACACTGGGGTTTTTTTATTTTTTTGCTAAAGAAACAAAAAAAGAAGGAAAATTTTGAAAAAAAGCAAAAACATTTTTCATAGTTTGTTATAAAATTTTGCAAACAGGTAATTTTTTTCCTTCACTGATAGGCACTAACAAGGTGGCACTGATAGGTGGTATTGATATGGCGGCACTGATAGGTGGTACTGATGGGCACTGATAAGGCTGCAAAGATGAGGCGGCACTGATAGGAGGCACTGATGAGGCTGCACTTATAGGTGGCACTGATGGGCACTGATAGGTGGCACTGAAAGGCACTGAGAGGTAGCACTGATAGGCAGCACTGATAGGCGGCACTGATAGGGAGCACTGATGATGAGGCTTTGATTGGCAACACTGATGGGCACTGATAGGTAGCACTGGTGGGCACTGATTATCAATACTGATAGTCACTGATAAGTGGCACTGGTGGGCATTGATTAGCAGCACTGGTGGGCACTGATTAGCAGTACTGATGGGCACTAATAGGTGGCACTGGTGGGCACTGATTAGCAGCACTGGTGGGCACTAATAGGTGGCACTGGTGGGCACTGATTAGCAGCACTGGTGGGCACTGATTAGCAGTACTGATGGGCACTGATAGATGGCACTGATTAGCAGCACTGGTGGGCACTGATTAGCAGTACTGATAGGCACTGATATGTGGCACTGGTGGGCACTGATTAGCAGTACTGATGGGCATTGATAGGTGACACTGATGGGCACTGATAGGTGGCACTGATAGGCTGCACTGATAATGAGACATTGATTGGCAGCACTGATGGGCACTGATAGGTAGCACTGGTGGGCACTGATTATCAATACTGATAGTCACTGATAAGTGGCACTGGTGGGCATTGATTAGCAGCACTGGTGGGCACTGATTAGCAGTACTGATGGGCACTAATAGGTGGCACTGGTGGGCACTGATTAGCAGCACTTGTGGGCACTAATAGGTGGCACTGGTGGGCACTGATTAGCAGCACTGGTGGGCACTGATTAGCAGTACTGATGGGCACTGATAGATGGCACTGATTAGCAGCACTGGTGGGCACTGATTAGCAGTACTGATAGGCACTGATATGTGGCACTGGTGGGCACTGATTAGCAGTACTGATGGGCACTGATAGGTGACACTGATGGGCACTGATAGGTGGCACTGATAGGCTGCACTGATAATGAGACATTGATTGGCAGCACTGATGGGCACTGATAGGTAGCGCTGGTCGGCACTGATTATCAATACTGATGGTCACTGATAAGTGGCACTGGTGGGCACTGATTAGCAGCACTGGTAGGCACTGATTAGTAGTACTGATGGGCACTGATCGGTGTCACTGATTAGCAGCACTGGTGGGCACTGATTAGCAGCACTGATGGACACTGATTAGCACTACTGATGGGCACTGATAGGTGGCACTGATTAGCAGTACTGATGGGCACTGATAGGTGGCACTGGTGGGCACTGATTAGCAGTACTGATGGGCACTGATAGGTGGCACTGGTGGGCACTGATTTGGAGCACTGGTGGTAAATGTTGGGACCGATGTCCCTGTCCCTGTAACAGAAGCCAGTTACTGGCTTTCTTCTAAGCTGATAACCCGCTTCTGTTTACTTCTGTGGTAAAGGGCCGCTGTGATTGGCCCTTTGCCCCGATCCGTGATCAGCCGTTTCCCAAGGACTCGACAATCACAGTGCACGCCACAGGGGGCGCACGAGAAGCGTGATCATGGGAGGACATCTATGGACGCTTTCCTGGAACTGACTGCACTGGTGTGAACTATGCCACTGGAAACCATATAACCTACTTTACATGCATTTTTTAATGCAGAAAACGCACTGGACTGCATGTGTTGTGAACTGGCCCATAGTCAAGATGGTGGCGCCAGCACCCAAAAACCGGTTGAAGAATCGGCAGCTCGGGTGAGGACACCGCTGGATGCCTGGACAGGTAAGTGCCCTAATATTAAAAATCTGCAGCTACAGTATTTGTAACTGCCCTCTTATTTTTTGGGGGGAGCCCGGCGCTCCACTTTAAGCTCCGAAAGATTTTACCCCCCTTCATGACCAGACCATTTTTTTACTATTCTGCACTGCGCTACTTTACCTGACAAGTGCGCGGTCATGCAAAACTGCATCCATATAAAATTTATATATTTTTTCACACAAATAGAGCTTTCTTTTGGGTGGTATTTGATCACCTCTGGGGGTTTTATTTTGTTTTTATATAAACAAAAGAAAGACAAAAAATTTTGAAAAAAATAAAAAAATGTTTTACTTTCTACTATAAAACATATCCAATAACAAAATATTTTTAAAAAATTCATACATTTTGGCAAAAAATGTATTCTATTACATATTTGTGGTAAACGAATCCCAATAAGCGTATATTGATTGGTTTGCGTGAAAGTTATAGTGTCTACAAACTATGGGATATACTGTATATGGTGGAATTTTTATTCATTTATTTTTTTATACTACTAATGGAGGTGATCAGTGACTTATAACGGGACTGCGATGGAGTGCGGTGGGAAATCTGACGCTGGTGGGGAGCTGACTAACTGCCACTGACATCACCAGTGACACTAATACGATGATCAGTGCTAATACTATATATTGTCACTGTACTAATGACACTGGCTGGGAAGGGGTTAACATCTTGGGTGATTAAAGGGTTAAATGTGTGCCTAACAATGTGTAATGTGTGCTGCTTTTTTTTACTAAAGATCTCTTTGTTTTTTATCCCTGCAAACAGAGAGATCATTCCCTCATTCTCAACAGAGCACAGTGTTGATTGTCAGCAAAGAGCTCTGGGCTGTGATTGGACAACCAACCTCTACGCCGCAGCCTTCTTCTGGGTTCTGGGCACGTACCGCTGAGATGTGAGTCTTGATGTGGTCCTATACATGTTTCGCTGCTACAGCCGCTTCCTCAGGAGGAGTCAATCATTATCATCAGTAGAAACCAATGGAGCACAGAGCAGCACCTGTTGAGGCACCCGAAGGTAACCCCCCCCCCCGCATGGCGGACACGGGAAACACTTGAAGGCGTGGATACTAATCAATCATGGTGTTATGTATAAAAGCCCAGGGGTCAGAGGCAAAGGACAGATGGCAGTGTCGACACTTCTGTGTAAAGCAGACTTATAGTTAAGTGTTTTAAGATAGATAAAGGCTGTGTTCAAAATTCCAAAAGGAATTAGTCGCAGTCAAATCGGGGCCCCCTGAATAGCCTCTGATGCTGTGTACCCGCGGGTTACAGCCGTGCTGCTCTGTGCTCCATTGGTCCCCACTGATGATAATGATTGACTCCTCCTGAGGAAGCTGCTGTACCCGCAAAACATGTAGAGGACCACGTCAAGACTGACATCTCAGCTCCCCACATTATTTATGGGGTTCACGTGTCCCTCTGGAACTACCTGTATTAATCATGCACGGTTGTGATTAACCAGCTTATGTACAAATCATTTTTAACCATGTCCGTTTCTCAATAAATTGTTATTTTATCTTATTATAACCTTAGCCTAATCCTTGGGTACCGAGATAGTCCTAAATTTCTAAATTTGCCGGGGGCATGCTTGGGGCAGCCCTAGGTATTTCTTTCCAATATCCTATCTATAAGGATGATGGTACCCGCCCCTATCTTTATATTAATTCGATTTGAGGCAACCCTTTATATTCTCATATGTTGTGGTGAGATTTCTGAAATTGAGATCCCAGATCTTCACATCCAATGCAGCCATGAGAAGAGGATTACTCTGAGTGATTCATTTTATTGGATGGCCCACAGGCCATGGCCAGTTCCCAGCAGGACCTACATGCCAGCGACCAGCAGGGCCCACAGGTCAGAGTCCAGCAGGAGCCACAGGTCAGCGGCCAGCAGGAGCCACAAGTCAGTGGCCATCAGGAGCCACAGGTCTGCCGCCAGCTCCCAGCAGGACCCACAGGCTGTGGGTCCTGCTGGGAGCTGGCGGCAAACCTGTGGCTCCTGCTGGCCGCTGAGCTGTGGCTCCTGCTGGCCGCTGAGCTCTGGCTCCTGCTGGCCACTGACCTGTGGGTCCTGCTGGATTCTGACCTGTGGGCCCTGCTGACCTCTGAACTCTGACCTGTATTCACGGGGCCCCGATTTGACTTCAACTGCCCTAACCCATCATCTTCCAATGACTCCATCAGATTTATAACCACATATTCAGCCCACCATAAAACATTGAAAACGATTTTATCCAACCATCGGCACTTACTTGCTGAGCACCACATCTTAGGCAGATATGCGCGACCTGTTCCTGAACTGGTGTTCCGCAGGGCTCATTCTTTACGTGACTGTTTGACCTCTAGCCACTATGTGTTCTCAAACCCCTTGAGATCAGGACCCTTTGGCACTTTTAGATGTGGTAACTGTCCCCGTTGCCCTTGGGTATTAGAGAAAAAGCAATTCATCCTACCCAATGGTGAAACTTTATTCTCACGTACGTTTGCAGATTGCGGAACAAGGGGGGTTAGCTATCTGAAGATATGTAGGTGCAACGCCTTCTACGTCGGTAAGACTATCCGACAATTTAGGCAAGGGATAGGAGACCACCATTACTACTCCGATAGTGGTAAGCTTACTACCATAGGCAGACGCATCGGACTTTATCACCGTTTTGATGTCTCTGTGGTTCAATTTCTGGTCCTTGAAGTGGTTCAACAAAGCCTCAGGGGTGGCGACTGGGACCAAACGATCCTACAGAGAGAGACACTATGGATTGAACTGCTCTACGCCACCCACCGCCCAGGCCTAAATTGGATGATCACCTCTAAACCTTTTTTGTGATTTATGCTTCGCCCTCTTCCCCCCCCCCCCCCCAGCCCCATCCCCTCTCTCTTTTCTCCCGCCTTCCCCAACCCTCAGGTATATTCCCCCAATATGCCTGCTTTTGCTCCCTATGTTGTGAAATACATTCCACTTAGATTTAATTTATCAATGTACCTGCTTTGTGTCCCATGTTGTCGACAATGTCCCCAGTTGGCAGATTTATCTGGACGACCTATATTCCCTGATTGTAGTAAAACAATTTGGTGATGTCCTGGCTCTTTATTACTCCAGGGCTTTATTATCATTATTCCCTTTGTTTATTTGTTTTTTATTTACTTATGTTTTGTATTTTGCTAACTTGTATGTATTTGGTTTTGTAATATTGCTGTACAGACAGCTTGCTCCCCCTGGTGGCCGAACCGGCGGTACATTATTCCTCTTAGTTTTTTCCCTCGGTGGACTTGTGTTTACCCTGGCAGGTGGACGTATCCAGCCACCCTAGCTTGCCCTGATTCGCCTGGGCCCTCCGGCCTATGGGCTTCGTCAGGACGCACTTGCGCAGTAGCACGGAATCGTGCACCTGCGCAGTGCGGGTAAACTGACCCTGTGACGTCAGACGCCACCCTTGTAGGCGTGCGTCGATGTCTACCGGGTTAGGGAGCTCTTATAGCGGTGTGAACGGGCAGGGTTTGCACTCTTCCTGAGTGCCCTCCGGCCCCCCATGCCTTTCCTTCCCCCTCCTTGCTTCTTCCCTTCCCCCCTCCCTGCCATCTGACCGTTCTTACACCCGGCCACCTTTGTTGTCTCTCCTGCAGCTAGCTTCCTCCCTCAAGGGACATGTAGACTGACTAGTCACCTGTGCCCGCAATATTTTAGTGGCTCCTGCAAAATTGGAAAGCCACTCAGAACGGTGTACCTATTCATTCAAGCCCTTTCCGCCCTTCAATACATTCAACCCCAGCAATCTCTTCTATAAGTATATTCTTAGTATGGTTTTTCATTCAACATAGGTCACTGTGTTTGGTTCTTGCTACCTATTTTCACGGGCCCACCATTGCTTTCCTTGGTTCCCCCTCCCCCGTCCCCCTTCTGGCACCCCCTCCTTGCCCTCCCCCCCTTATCCCCCCCCTCTCCCCCCCTCCCCCCTTCTCCCCACACCTTCACCCACATACCTTTTTCCCATTCCTCTTCCTCCCTCCCCTGTAGTCCTCTCTACTTCACCACCCTTCCCCCTCCTCTCCTTTTTCCCCCTTTTTCCCCATCCTCTCTTCCCTTGTCCTTCCCTTCCCCTGTACCCCTTCTTTCCTCCTTCCCCTTCCCCTTTCCCCCTCCCCCCCCCCCCCATTCCCTCCTTTCCCCATCCTTTTCCCTACAACACTTGGACACCATTCTGGTTTCTTCTCCACCACCATACCTCACTATTTTTTAGTATCCATATGTCTACTATCTATAATTATTTATTATTATTATTTTATTTCAGTTACTTATATAGCGCCGTCAATTTACGCAGCGCTTTACATATACATTGTACATTCACATCAGTCCCCGCCCTCAAGGAGCTTACAATCTAAGGTGATCTTGATCATTGTTACTTTAATTAGAGATGGTCACTTACAATCCCCCTTGTCCGCCTGGGGGGAATTTGTGGGAACCTGTCGCTAGCCGCTTTTTGGTCCATCCAGGTGAGCAGGCTTTCTTGTATTAATGTTGATTGTAACATATAGTACGCTTTGCAATTATTGTATAGCATGCATTTTTATCCATTGTTCTCTTTTTAATGCATTATTTTCTTCATAGACCTCCTATCCTCCTGAAGAAGCGGTCATACCGCGAAACCGGTAGAGGAATTTTATACCCCACCTTAACAGAAACTTCACTGGGGAACCTGTTATTAGTTAGTTATATGTGGTGTATATTTTGTCATATATATACTCTTTTTTAATATTGTTTGCATATTGTTATAGAATAAAAATTTGCATTTTATCAAATTAATTTTGTCATTGTATCAGTACCGAGATAGTCCATTTAAATCCTCTGGATGTTTATGTATATCGGTCAGCCTCGGCAACTGCTCTTACATCTCCACGCTCTTTATTTTTCATGTCAATTTGCATGATGGTACTTCCTTATTGTATATTATTGAATAATATGTGAGGCTATACTCAACATTAGACCTGTGGATCCTGCTGACCTCTGACCTGTGGGTCCTGCTGTCCGCTGACCCGTGGGTCCCGCTGACCTCTGACCTGTGGGTCCTGCTGACCACTGACCTGTAGGTCCTGCTGGCCACTGACCTGTGGGTCCCGCTGACCGCTGACCTGTGGGTCCTGCTGACCGCTGACCTGTGGGTCCCGCTGACCTGTGGGTCCTGCTGGCCGCTGGCCTGTGGGTCCTGCTGGGAGCTGGCCATGGCCTGTGGGCCATCCAATAAAATGATATATATAACCAAAAAACTGCGCTGGCAATAGAAAATTGTATAATAAAAATAAAAAACGTGTCAAACCAAATGAGGACCCAAATGCATAAAAAATGAAAATAGAATCAGTAAAATATTATGTAAAGGAAAAGTAGGGTAGGATATATGCCTAGCACACCACACTATGCATATAATGAAACATGCACGAAAACATAACTCACAATAGCATATATAAAGTGTACATAGCATACATGTGCAACAGTGAAGTGAAAGGGTATGCCCATCACTGCCCCAAAACCAAAAATTTTTTAAATATGGGTGTAAGTGCTCTCCTATTTTAACAAACACCAATATACATGACACTGATGGGATCTTCTGAAAAGATGCTATGTGGATTAGTAAAAAAAGTCACCAATAACAAAGGTTGCAAACTGGAGATGTTAAGTTAGATGGAAAACTTCTATAGCAGAAACAGTAAGCTGACTCCCAGCCAACCACTCCGTATAGTATGCAGAGCAAGCGGTGAGCTGATGCTGGAAAAACCCGGAAGGAACCTTTGGAGGACCTCTGAAGCTCGCGTTCCGCACAGAAAGAAAGAAAAGAAAAGGTATATGGCGTAAAACCTTAGGGTACCAAGGGTCACCTGCGCATATTATGCGCTACTCACGGGACCGCGATGTAAAACAGGCAATCAGATGCTAGGTCGGTTCGCCGCTATCCAGCGTGCGTTCCACCCGCTCCAGGAAGTGATGTCACTGGTCACTGGTTCCTAGTTTAGCGTAGGCAGGATGTTGCGTCGACGCGTTTCGCCCCTCCCCCAGGGCGTTATCAAAGACTTAACATCCTGCCGATACAAAGCTTGTTTATATTTATAAAAATAAAAAATCAAAAATCAAAAAAAAATTACACATTTGTCATTTGAAATGTTTGTGTTTCCAACTACTGATTAAAGTTTTGATTGCAACAGGATATGATGATAAAGGAAGTAATGGGAGCTAATCCTCCCATTGGCCGTAAATGGCTGTCACTCACCGAGCGTAATAATATAAACAAGCTTTGTATCGGCAGGATGTTAAGTCTTTGATAACGCCCTGGGGGAGGGGCGAAACGCGTCGACGCAACATCCTGCCTACGCTAAACTAGGAACCAGTGACCAGTGACATCACTTCCTGGAGCGGGTGGAACGCACGCTGGATAGCGGCGAACCGACCTAGCATCTGATTGCCTGTTTTACATCGCGGTCCCGTGAGTAGCGCATAATATGCGCAGGTGACCCTTGGTACCCTAAGGTTTTACGCCATATACCTTTTCTTTTCTTTCTTTCTGTGCGGAACGCGAGCTTCAGAGGTCCTCCAAAGGTTCCTACCGGGTTTTTCCAGCATCAGCTCACCGCTTGCTCTGCATACTATACGGAGTGGTTGGCTGGGAGTCAGCTTACTGTTTCTGCTATAGAAGTTTTCCATCTAACTTAACATCTCCAGTTTGCAACCTTTGTTATTGGTGACTTCTTTTACTAATCCACATAGCATCTTTTCAGAAGATCCCATCAGTGTCATGTATATTGGTGTTTGTTAAAATAGGAGAGCACTTACACCCATATTTAAAAAATTTTTGGTTTTGGGGCAGTGATGGGCATACCCTTTCACTTCACTGTTGCACATGTATGCTATGTACACTTTATATATGCTATTGTGAGTTATGTTTTCGTGCATGTTTCATTATATGCATAGTGTGGTGTGCTAGGCATATATCCTACCCTACTTTTCCTTTACATAATATTTTACTGATTCTATTTTCATTTTTTATGCATTTGGGTCCTCATTTGGTTTGACACGTTTTTTATTTTTATTATACAATTTTCTATTGCCAGCGCAGTTTTTTGGTTATATATATCACTAAAAGTTTAGCACATTTTGTTTCTGCTGCTGCAACAGGCTAGTCCGATTAATATTTTATTATTCACTAATTGCGAGCGCTGGTTTTTATGTATATATATCCAATAAAATGAATCACTCAGAGTTTTCCCCTTCTCATGGCTACATTGGATGTGAAGATCTGGGATCTCAATTTCAGAAATCTCACCACATCTCACTGCTGGCCATGGCCTGTCCGCCGAATTACACAGAGGGGGGATCTCCTGCTTACCCGGCGGTCGCTGTCATACGAAGTCCCACCTCCTGGACGGCTCCTATGATAGACAGCACACTGGTGACGTCTATCATAGGAGCCGGTCCAGGAGGCGGGATTTCGTATGACAGCGGCTGGGTAAGTGGGAGATTCCCGCTCTGTGTAATCCGGCGGCTCTCCTCTCTTTAATCCCCATAAACTGGCTGCATTGATGGGCACTGGTGAGGCTGAGCTGATGGGCACTGATTAGGCTGCATTGATAGACACTGGTGAGTCTGCATTGATGGGCAATGGTGAGGTTGCATTGATGGGCACTGGTGAGGCTGCACTGATTGGCACTGGTGAGACTGAGCTGATGGACACTGATGAGGCTGCATTGCTGGGCACTAATGAGGCTGCATTGATGGGCACCGATGATGCTGAGCTGATGGATACTGCTGAGGCTGCATTGATGGGCACTGATCAGGCTGAATTGATGGACACTGGTGAGGCTGCACTGATGGGCACTGATGAGGCTGAGCTGATGGGCACTGATCAGGCTAAGCTGATGGGCAGTGATCAAGCTGAGCTGATGGGCACTGGTGATGCTGCATTGATGGGCACTGATCAGGCTGCATTCATGGGCACTATCAGGCTGCACTAATTGGCACTGGTGATGCTGCATTGATGGGCAATGATCAGGCTGCACTGGTGAGGCTGTGCTAATGGACACTGATGATAGTAAGCTGATTCGGTGGTTCAATGGGCTGCTTGACTGGACTTGCCCCCAGGCCTTAGGCTGCACAGGCGCCATGCAGAGAACACTTTGCATTCTCAGTAAATGCAAAGTGTTCTCTGAATGGAGGAGGTGAAGATCATAACATCACTGCCCCACCATGTCCAATCAGAGAACGTTTTGCATTTGTTGAGAACATGCGAAGCATTCTTTGAATGGCGTTTGTGCCGAGTGGCTGATCTTCTGTGTTCTGAATGTAGCAAGAGACCAGCTGCTCGGCAAGCTATTGGAGATCACTGTATTAGTGGTGCTTGCTACAGTAATTTCCATGTTCCATGGAGATCCCAGAGGTAGGGCACAGACACAGACAAAACCATTACACAGAGCAGGTAAGTATGCCACATTTGGCATGTCATTTTTTTTTGGGGGGGGGGGGGGGCGGGGAGAAAATACCCTCTCTTTAGGGGCATCTAGCTCCCACTTCCTCCCGGGGCTCTGCAGCACCGGAAAAAAGATCGCCTCTCCCCCTCCCTCTCTGCAATCTTCTGGGACACGTCACAGAAGATTGCCAGATATTCACAGCGCGCGGCGCAACTCACGCGTGCCCGGCTGTGAGGCCACCGTCGGGCTTCCACAGTAAGAATACCAGCATCTCAGAGAGGAGGGGGAGCGCAGCAGAGGCTCCGTACGCCCGCATCGCTGGACCCTGGGACAGGTGAGTGTCCAATTATTAAAAGTCAGCAGCTACACTTTTTGTAGCTGCTGACTTTTAATTTTTTATTTCTCAGCGGAATTCCGCTTTAAGTCCTGCCAACAGTCATGGGCTGAAGAGGTCTGCTGTGACCCCCTAGATAACCCAACCACTGCAGTGATGTAGTCCTAACCCCAGAAGATGTCTTATTAGACAAAACGCGTCTGGATGGGCTCTGCTGATGCCACTGCATCATTACATTTTATCAAAAGCGCTTTTTAAACCTTCTCAAATGTGAGTGTCCATTTTTTATACTTTCAATAAATGCTCCCTGCTTAAAGTGGAATTACACTATGTGGCCTATTTTCTCTCCTTTTCTTAAACGTACCATTTGGAGAAAGTCCTTTTGATCCTGTTTATGGTCACTAATCTGCTGGTCGCAATCCATTGGAAACTGTATCGTGACGGACCATTGCAGTTCATACGTTTACATCGGGAAGTTGTGTATGCTGATATACGTTTCCCTTAGGTGTATAACACCGCAAGCTCAGGTGACTCATTAGGCGCACGCCTATTTGGGTTCAACTCGTCCAGTAAGCCTTCCTTTTTACTGGTGGCGGACTATCTACAGACTTGTCTACACAAATGCCTTTGAAGTCACTTTTTATTCATTGAAATCACTGATTTATTTGGACTATATATGCACTTTAGAATGCACATGCACTTTATACTGTGTAGCATTGCACTTTAATTTGTACATTTTGCACTAACTCTTTTGTGTATGCCAAATATTTTGTTCACCAATCATATTTTTTTTATATTTTTCCATTTTTTTATGCAATTTTTAAAGTAATTTTTGTATGCATTGTGTTTAGTTGAAATCACTTTTCAATACTGTTAAATTCAGCGCTGCACGTTACCACATATATAGCGTATTTATCTTCAAATTGATCGTTTGTTGTGCTGGCTGCTACTGTACATCGTTCATAGAGACAGCGCGTTTGCTTTCCCTTTTTTTCCTTATCGAATAATAATATTATTGATTATAAAAAAAAAACAAAGAAATCTTGGGGTCCAGTATTTTTATTAATTTTTTTTTTTTAAAGACATTTTAGAGTTATAGGGGTTGATTTACTAAAGGCAAAAAGACTGTGTAGTTGGCATTCTGCAAGTGCAGTTGCTCCAGAGCTTAGTAAATGAGCAGAAGCTCCGCTAACTTCCATCATCCAATCATGTGCATGCAAAAAGACTTTTTTTTTTTTTTCTTGCATGTGATTGGGTACTCCTTGCAAAGTGAAGCCTTACCTCATTTACTAAGCTCTGGAGCAACTGCACTTGCAAAGGGCGATTGCACCTTGCAAAGGGCGATTGCACTTTGCAAAGTGCACAGTATTTGCCTTTAGTAAATCAACCCCAGAGTGTCCAAACAAATATAACATTCTTGTACATCCAGTTTTTGGCTTATATGGGGTTAGTTATATCTCTACCTTCCCTTTGCAAACAAACAATTTATTCTTTCCTACAGAAATGAATGTTGACACATCAGCACATCTGGGAACTCTCTGGATATGGCCTGGAGACTCCGTCCTTTCCATTTGCCTGCCGGCTCTCCGAGCCACTGGGAGTTTCCTTGGGCTCTGCTGCTATAGGCCCAAAGGAGTAGTGACATCAGTGTGACTCACTGTGATGTCAGCTAGAAGTGCAAGAGGGAAGCTGGTGCTGAGGAGGGGGGAACCAGAAGGGGGCGCTTGGTGTGTTCTCTTCTCCTCCAGCTCTTCCCTCTGGTCACATTTACCAGCTAACAAAGGTAATAAGCTAAGGGGAGGAGAGCTTCTGAGAACTTCCCTTGGGTTCCTCTGTGTGATGCACAATGCTGAGGGAGGGGAGCTAGTCAGCATCATGGTAGGGTGCTCCCAGAAAGTCTATATACCTGGGTGAGCTGCACCCGAACACAAAAGTTGGAGGAGGCAGTGACAATATAAAGTATAAAAAAGACGAGGAGGTGCCGAGTAAATAGATACCCAACATGTCAAGCCTTAAAGTGGCTGTGAAGGCTGAAGGTTTTTTTGGCTCATGCTGCTGTCAATCACGGACAGTGCAGAGTAAGGGGGTGGGGCTGAACCCCGCTCTGTGTGTCAATGGACATGGCTCAAGAGAGAGCACACACACACACAAGTGCCCCCACAGTAAACGGCTTGCTATGGGGGGCACTCGGCAGAGGGGAGGAGCCAGGAGAGCCGGTGGGCGGACCCGAGAAGAGGATCTTGCTGCTCTGTGCAAAACCATTACACAGAACAGGTAAGTATGACATGTTTGTTATATTTTTTAAAATGAGGCAACCGCTTGGCGACTGCTGTCATTAGGCAGGTCGGCTCCTTCCCGCGAATCGACGTAGCTGTACCTCGGTCCCTTTAACAGCTTTGGCACGGCGGGGAGCTGATGCGTGTGGCCCGCAGCCGCGATGTCCGCCGGCCACCTGCGATCGCTCCACAGAGAGCCAGAACGGGGGATCTGTCAATGAAAACAAACAGATCCCCGTTCTGACAGGGAAGTACAGAGTGATCGTCTGTTCCTAGTGATTAGGAACAGCGATCTCTCTGTACTCCCAGTCAGTCCCCTCCCTCCACAGTTAAAAAGCACCCCCTCATTTAACCCCTTGAGCGTCCCCTAGTGTTAACCCCTTCCTTGCCAGTGACATTTATACAGTAATCGGTGCATTTTTATAGCTCTGATCGCTGTATAAATGTCAATGGTCCCAAAATAGTGTCAAAAGTGTCCGATCTGACTGCCGCAATGTCGCAGTCCCGCTAAAAATCGCTGATCACAGCCATTATTAAAAGATATAATAATAAAAATGCCATAAATCTATCCCCTATTTTGTAGACGCTATAACTTTTGCACAAACCAATCAATCTACGCTTATTGCGATTTTTTTTTTTACCAAAAATATGTAAAAGAATACATATTGGCCTAAACCGATGAAGAATTTTTTTTTTTTTGATATTTATAATAGCAAAAAGTAAAAAACATTGTTTTTTTTTTTTCAAAATTGTCGGCCTTTTTTTGTTTATAGCGCAAAAAATAAAAAACGCAGAGTTGATGAAATACCACCAAAAGAAAGCTCTATTTGTGGGGAAAAAAAGGACATCAGTTTTGTTTGAGTATAGCGTCGCAATTGTCAGTTAAAGTGATGCAGTGCCGTATCGTAAAAAATGACCTGGTGTCGCGAGCGTGTGTGCTGCCAGAAGCGTGCGCCTGCCGCGGTCTCCATGATCGTGACCGCAGGTCCCACGGACTTGATGTACGCCGGGTACCCGCGATCGTGTCACGGAGAGGAAGAACGGGGAGATGGTTATGTAAACAAAACATTCCCCGTTCTGCCTAGTGACAGGACACTGATCTACTACTCTTTGTGATTGAGAGCAGTGATCACTGTCCTGTGTGTTCAAGCCCAGCCCCCTCACAGCTAGAATCACTCCCTAGGACACACTTAACCCCTTGATCGCTCCCTAGTGTTTAACCCCTTCACTACCAGTGTCATTTACACAGTAATCTATGCATTTTTTATCACACTGATCGCTGTATAAATGACAATGGTCCCAAAAATGTGTCAAAAATGTCCAATGTGTCCACCATAATGTCGTAGTCCCGATAAAAATCGCAGATCGCTTACTAATAAAAAAAAAATAAAAATAAAAATGCCATAAAACTATCCCCTATTATGTGCAAACCAATCAATAAACGCTTATTGCGATTTTTTTTTTTTTTTTTACCAAAAATATGTAGAAGAATACGTATCGGCCTAAACTGAGAAAAAAATTGTTTTTTTTTATATATGTTTGGGGGATATTTATTATAGCAAAAAGTAAAAAAATAACGTGTTAAATATATGTAAAAGAATACATATTGGCCTAATCGGATGAAGAATTTTTATATTTTTGGATATTTATAATAGCAAAAAGTAAAAAACATTGTTCTTTTTTTTTTTTTCAAAATTGTCGCTCTTTTTTTGTTTATAGCGCAAAAAATAAAACCAGCAGAGGCGATCAAATATCACCAAAAGAAAGCTCTATTTGTGGGAAAAAAAGGACGTCAATTTTGTTTGGGTACAGCGTCGCACAACCGCGCAATTGTCAGTTAAGGCAACGCAGTGCCGAATCGCAAAAAACGCTCTGGTCTTTGGGCAGCCAAATGGTCCGAGCTGAAGCGGTTAAACGGGCTTTCGTTAATTCGAATATTTCCAACATAACTAATTTGTTGAAATTCGGCAAAAAACTTATTGGGACCTAAACGAATTGCACGTGTCTAGTTTACATGCCAGGGATTGCTGTGAGCGGGCAGGTAGGTGCATTTTATTGCAGAAGAAGAGACATTGCATGTCTCTTCTGCAATAAAAAGTCTTTGAATTGCTTTAATAAGACCTCAAGACTGCCCATATGCTGCCCATGAATTGTCGGGGATTGCCTGTTTGTTGCCCACATATTCTAACACCTGACCATGATTGGCTGGGGCACACCACGTGAGCCACTATTAAACCAATGGTTCAACTTTTGTGAGCTGCTATTAGCCCCCCCCCTTAACCCCACCCCACCCCGCCCCAATCCCAGGCTCACCCACTCTGGAAAGTTCCCAGGTATGCTCATTGGACATTGCCGCCCTCATAAATGTATCATGGGCTCCCTCTGACCTGCAGAACAGACTCTTGACACAAGAGGGCGCACTAGGTTTATATATTGGCGCAGCCATATATAGCGTTGCGACGCCACATTCAATAATAGTGGAACATCTAATGTAATGTAACTATCGGAACGTCAGTTCACGGAGCATCTCAGGATTAAAGCTTTGCGTGTATCCGTCACATCCACATTCCAATATGCAAAATCCCAATGATATATAGTGTTTGATGCATGAAGGTCCACCATAGGCGAGCCTCATTGCAGTGACCCCGTTGGGTTGTTGTACCCTTCCGGCTGTCCATAGGAGAACTGCATGTGTAGTCCACGGGACAGGAAGTGAGCTCCGTGGGCAAGGCAGCATGTCCATACCTGCAATAAAGGAGGAGAATTATACAGAGAAGACTTTTAAAGAAGAACCCCGCTAAACAGTACTGGTTCCTGATATAATTACCAAATCCAAAGCAACCTCAGAAAGAATAAAAGATACATCTGGTTTAAAAACAATCTTTTTTTTTTTTTTTTTTTGCTGTGTTGGACCTCTATGTGCCACATAATCCAAAATGTTACTGTTGGAATAAAGGAAAAATCTTCCCATGGGGACACCTGTTTCAGAAACAACTGTCTAAGAGGTGATTTCCCTCACTTCCTGTTGTGATTTTCTAGGACAGGAAATTAAGAGTTATATCCTCAAGGGGTCATGGGCAGCAAAATAAATAAATAAATAAAAATAACTAAAGGAGTTCTAACCCTTCCAAAAATTATTAACACTAAGCATGCTGAATCATTTCTGACTCTTAGATACAGTGGGGACGGAAAGTATTCAGACCCCCTTAAATTTTTCACTCTTTGTTATATTGCAGCCATTTGCTAAAATCATTTAAGTTCATTTTTTTTCCTCATTAATTTACACACAGCACCCCATATTGACAGAAAAACACAGAATTGTTGACATTTTTGCAGATTTATTAAAAAAAGAAAAACTGAAATATCACATGGTCCTAAGTATTCAGACCCGTTGCTCAGTATTTAGTAGAAGCCCCTTTTGATCTAATACAGCCATGAGTCTTTTTGGGAAAGATGCAACACGTTTTTCACACCTGGATTTGGGGATCCTCTGCCATTCCTCCTTGCAGATCCTCTCCAGTTCTGTCAGGTTGGATGGTAAACGTTGGTGGACGGCCATTTTTAGGTCTCTCCAGAGATGCTCAATTGGGTTTAAGTCAGGGCTCTGGCTGGGCCATTCAAGAACAGTCACGGAGTTGTTGTGAAGCCCCTCCTTCGTTATTTTAGCTGAGTGCTTAGGGTCATTGTCTTGTTGGAAGGTAAATCTTCGGCCCAGTCTGAGGTCCTGAGCACTCTGGAGAAGGTTTTCGTCCAGGATATCCCTGTACTTGGCCACATTCATCTTTTCCTCGATTGCAACCAGTCGTCCTGTCCCTGCAGCTGAAAAACACCCCCACAGCATGATGCTGCCACCACCATGCTTCACTGTTGGGACTGTATTGGACAGGTGATGAGCAGTGCCTGATTTTCTCCACACATACCGCTTAGAATTAAGGCCAAAAAGTTCTATCTTGGTCTCATCAGACCAGAGAATCTTATTTCTCACCATCTTGGAGTCCTTCAGGTGTTTTTAGCAAACTCCATGCGGGCTTTCATGTGTCTTGCACTGAGGAGAGGCTTCCATCGGGCCACTCTGTCATAAAGCCTCAACTGGTGGAGCACTGCAGTGATGGTTGACTTTCTGCAACTTTCTCCCATCTCCCGACTGCATCTCTGGAGCTCAGCCACAGTGATCTTTGGGTTCTTCTTTACCTCTCTCACCAAGGCTCTTCTCCCCCGATAGCTCAGTTTGGCCGGACGGCCAGCTCTAGGAAGGGTTCTGGTCATCCCAAACGTCTTCCATTTAAGGATTATGGAGGCCACTGTGCTCTTAGGAACCTTAAGTGCAGCAGAAATTTTTTTTGTGACCTTGGCCAGATCTGTGCCTTGCCACAATTCTGTCTCTGAGCTCTTCAGGCAGTTCCTTTGACCTCATGATTCTCATTTGCTCTGACATGCACTGTGAGCTGTAAGGTCTTATATAGACAGGTGTGTGGCTTTCCTAATCAAGTCCAATCAGTATAATCAAACACAGCTGGACTCAAATGAAGGTGTAGAACCATCTCAAGGATGATCAGAAGAAATGGACAGCACCTGAGTTAAATATATAAGTGTCACAGCAAAGGGTCTGAATACTTAGGACCATGTGATATTTCAGTTTTTCTTTTTGAATAAATCTGCAAAAATGTCAACAATTCTGTGTTTTTCTGTCAATATGGGGTGCTGTGTGTACATTAATGAGGAAAAAAATGAACTTAAATGATTTTAGCAAATGGCTGCAATATAACAAAGAGTGAAAAATGTAAGGGGTCTGAATACTTTCCGTTCCCACTGTAAGTAACCACTGACCAGCAATGTTTATTTTAGCTATCTCTAAGGGGAGCATTCTTCCCACTGATCACCAATGTAAGGAACTTTCTTCCCACTGATCACCAATGTAAGGAACATTCTACCCACTGATCACCAATGTAAGGAGCATTCTTCTCACTGATCACCAATGTAAGGAGCATTCTTCCCACTGACCTCCAACGTAAGGAGCATTCTTCCCACTGATCACCAATGTAAGGAGCATTCTTCCCATTGACCTCCAACGTAAGGAGCATTCTTCCCACTGGCCACCAATGTAAGGGAAATTCTTCCCACTGGCCACCAATGTAAGGGAAATTCTTCCCACTGGCCACCAATGTAAGGGAAATTCTTCCCACTGACCAATAATGTATGGATCATTCTTCCCACTGACCACCAATGTAAGGAGCGTTCTTCACACTGACCACCAATGTAAGGAACATTCTTCCCACTGATTACCAATGTAAGGACAGAAATGAGGCCCTTCTCCCAATTACCACCAATGTAAAGAGGTTCTTCTCTCACAGCCTACCAATTTAAGGGAGCCTGTCTCTACTGACCATCGATGTAAAGGAAGTTCTATGGTCTACCAATATAAGGGAGCACATGTGTTATGACTTACTGTTCATGCCAATATGCCATGAGCTATAGATACAATAATAATCAGTAGGGGTGCTTGAGACCTGGAAGTTATTTCAAGCATTCCTCCATGTTAATAAGGTTGAGAATCTAGAAGACAATCTAGAAGATCTTGGAAGACAACTACTTAGGATCAGTCAGCTCTCTTTTGACAACCCTGGGTTCTGAGTAGGGTGGTGGGTATGGACTCTATTGGTTTTAGGCCACGTTGTGCATACAGATGGGTTCATAAGCAAGTTACAGATGCAGGTCAGATGCTATTCTTAGGTAACACACCCAGGTAGGTCTGCTGGTACTTACCAGGTATAACGTGAAGGCAGCATAAAGTGTGAGAATAAATCCACACAGCACATACAGGGCATAGTATTTCACGCTTGGGATGTAAATCGCCACAAAATACAAGTTTATGGCGATGATTAAAACAGTGAGCAAGAAGGCGACCAGTTTACCGATTCTGCAGGAAGGAAAAATACCAATTAGTAGTGAGGAAAAGAAGTCATGGTCAGGAGAGGACTCTGTCAAGCCCCACCCAGATCAAACAAGCCCTGCCCACATTAACCACTTCCAGACCAATTCTGACATTTCTCTCCTAAATGTAAAAATAATAGTTTTCTAGCTAGAAAATTAATTAGAACCCCCCAAACATTATATATATTTTTAAGCAGAGGCCCTAGAGAATAAAATAGTGGGTGTTGCAATTTTATACATCACATGGTGTTTGCAAAGCAGTTTTTTTCGATGCAAATGTTTTGGAAAAAATACACTTTAACCACTTGCCGACTCCAAAACTGATATATACTTTGCGGTTTGCAAGTAGTCTACCGGGGCCATCGCTGAGGCGATCAGGCATAACTCCGGTATCTTTTTTTTTCAGCCGGCGGCTGGCTTTCTCGTGAAAGCAATCCGAGCGGCTCATTGGCCACTGGATCCCTTTCCAAAGTGGCGGGAGGGGACATCCCCCACCCCATACATAGTTACATAGTAGGTTAGGTTGAAAAAAGACACAAGTCCATCAAGTCCAACCTATGTGTGTGATTATATGTCAGTATTACATTGTATATCCCTGTATGTTGTAGGTCGTTCAGGTGCTTATCTAATCGTTTTTTGAAACTATCGATGCTCCCCGCTGAGACCACCGCCTGTGGAAGGGAATTCCACATCCTTGCCGCTCTTACAGTAAAGAACCCTCCCCCGCCGGCGTCTCTCGGGCCTACTGTTTCTGCCAGCTCACCCAAGAAAACGATCCGATGGCGCCAACGGCTGGCCACAGAGGGAGTGAGAGACTGAACAGGTAACCTGTAAAGGCGATTAACGCGTCGCCTATGGAGATTTGTAAGTACAGTAGTTTGTCACCATTCCACGAGCGTGCGCAATTTTAAAGCATGACATGTTAAGTATCTATTTACTCGGTGTAAGATCATCCTTTATATTATGAAAAAAATTGGAGTTTATATTGTGTTTTATTTTGTTTTATTTAATTAATCGAAATTTATTTTTTCCCCAAGAAATTCCATTTGATAAACTGCTGTGCAAAAATACTGTGTGACATAAAGAATTGCAACAATTGCCATTTTATTCCCTAGGGTCTCTGCTAGGGTTTCTTCAGACTCAGCATGCTGACCGATGTATTAAAACATCCTGTTAGCAAGTGGTTATACCAGGATCATGGCATCATGGCTGGAGCCACTTGCCAACAGGATGTTTTCATACATACATCGGTCAGCATGCTGAGTCTGAAGAAAGCCTAGCAGAGACCCTAGGGAATAAAATGTTGAAATGCAATACAAATCAGGTCAAACGTCGTCTTGGAGTTGCCATGCGTACCACTCAAGTAAAGTCTATGATCCTCATTTCCTCTCACCTACTCCCTCCCCCTTAGAGGGTGGGAGGGTCTAGGCGGGCATGGGCACCCCCCTTCAGGCTGAAGGAAACTCTGTCCTATTGGGATAAGTGCAGTTTGTGCTTTAAATGGTTGTCCATATGTGTTTTATCTGTTATATGTATATCTTTGAAAACCTGCATTGCATTTGTGCATCATTTGAATAAATCCAATATCTGTTTAAAAAAAAAAAGTCTATGGGTTTTGCTGAAATGTGACTTCCTTTTTAAATGCACATCAAACGCAGGAGAACAACACCTGTTACATGACCAAGTTCCGAATTAGTTTATTAACAAATTTTGACAAATTCTTTAATTCCGAAATTTCCGAATTTTTCAATTTCTGAAATTCACGATTTTTTCAATTTCCAAAATTTCGAATTACTGAATTTCCAAATTTTCAAATTTCGGAAATTGAAATTTCGGAAATTCTAAAATTCGAAATTAGGACATTCGAAAATTCGAAATTAGGAAATTTTAAAATTTGAAAATTTGGAAATTTGAAAATCCAAAAATAAGAATGAAAATCTGAACATTCAAAAGAATGAAAATCTGAAAATTCGAAAACCGCAAATCTGAAATAATAACTAACTAATAATAAATATTAAATTATAGGTATTGGAATTTCCTTTCAAATTTGTCTGTTAGTGAACATAACGAGTACGAATTTATCCGAAGTTCCGAATTATCTGAAATAACGCCATATCTAAAGGAATGGAACGTAACGATCTAATAATAATAAACAACAACAATAATAAAACCTTTTTATTACTATTATTATTTTTTATTAATTTGTTCCATTCCATTTGTTTAAATGCGGCATTCGTTATTTCGGATAATTCGTAACTTCAGATAAATTTGTATTTGCTACGTTCACAAACAGCCAAATTTGAAAGGAAATTCCAATACCTATAATTTATAATAGTTAGTTATTATTAGTTCGTTATTATTTAGAATTTTACTGATTTTCTTTCTTTTTTTCAGATTTTCGAATTTTTGGATTCGCGAATTTCTGAATTTCCGAATTCCGGAAATCCGAAAATTTGAAATTCCGGAAATTCTAAAATTCGAAATTTGGAAATTCTAAAATTCGAAATTCGGAAACTTGAAATTTAAAAATTCTAAATTCGGAAATTTGAAAATTAGTCAATCCGAAATTCGGACATTAGAAAATGCAAATTTTTGGATTTCCGAAAAAAGCAAAAAAACTAATGTAACGAAAACGAAAATGAACAAGTTTTTTGTTAGTGCACATGTCTAACAGATATACACACATACATGCCATTGGCGAAATCGTGCATCAAAGGTCGCATGCTGGTAAAGGTGAGAACCGGGAGCAGGGCGAAGGGAAGCTGCAAAAATGGATAATTAAATGGATGTTATTATTTTATAGAAAATATACAACTATAAAAACACATATACAAACAAGAGTCACTTTGTAGAATCAGCTTCATCAGTAATCTGTACTCAAAGCGGAGTTCCACCCAAAAGTGGAGTTTCCGCTGATCTGCTTCCTCCCCCCCCCCCTCACCCCACTCCAGTGCCACATTTGGCACCTTTCAGGGGGGAGGAGGGAACAGGTACCTGTTTTTGACAGGTACTCTTCCCCACTTCCGGGAGACAGCGCCGCTGCACCATCCCTCCTCCTTCCTCCACCGCCGGGCAAGTAAGAAAGCCGATCCGAAAATCGGCTGGGGTGCCAACATTGTGGGCTCACTGGACAGGTAAGTGTCCATATTTCAAAAGTCAGCAGCTGCAGTATTTAAGACTTTTAATCCCCCCCCCGGCGGAACTCCTTTTTAAAGTGAAATTAAAGTATTTTTTGTTTAAAAACAACAAACATGTTATACTTACCTGCTCTGTGTAGTGGTTTTGCACAGAGCAGCCCCAATCCACCTCTTCTGAGGTCCCCTGCTGGCGCTCCTGGCCCCTCCCTCCTGCCAAGTGCACCCAGAGCAAGCCGCTTGCTATGGGGGGGCACCTGAGCCGAGGAGCTGCTCTGTGTGTCCATTCAGACACAAATTCTTCAGTAAAAGACGTTACTGTGATATGCACAAAACTTGTAGTGCTGCTCCAAACTTGAAGGTAAATGATTCCCCCGTCGGTCATGTAGTTGAGGGGGCAAGGGGCTATGTACTATTCAGAAGTTTGAGTCCGACATGAAAGAGAGGATAAGTCGCTGCTCAACCAACCCAGTGCTTAGGTAGTGTACGTGTATGTGGCCTCCGCCAACGCCACTCCAGCCACGCCCCCTGACGAAGTTCTGTGACTAAGCCCTGGTGGGGCGAAACACGTCAGTGGGCGGCTGGAGTGGTGTTGGCTAAGGCCACATAGACTTAAGCCTCATACACACGATCGGATTGTTGGCCAACAAAACCGTGGACTTTTGTCCGAAGGGCATTGGCCCAAACTTGTCTTGCATACACACGGCACACAATTGTTGGCCAACAATCACGAATGTAGTGACGTACTCCGTGTTTTTTCAACTCTTTTGCGCCACTCTTTGGGCTTATTCTGCTAATTTCGTGTTAGTAGAAGTTTGCTGAGTGTTGATTCGCGCTTTTCATTTTGCGCTTTTCAATTAGCGCTTTTCAATTCGTGCTTTTCAGTTCATTTCTGAACGGCCCTTCGTCAACCAGACATGTTGCGGATTCAGAGGAGATAACGTGTTATTATTGGTCTTGGCGTTATATTGCTTTGATCCAAGTCCAGTCCAGGAACAGGAGGAGGAGGATTTCTTGGAACAAAAATTGGTTGCTTTATTAATCGTGACCAATTATGTCACATGCCTTTGCTGCGGGAGCTCCAGGAGAATAATCCGCATGATTTTCGGAATTATCTCTGGATGACGGACCCCTGCTTTCACCAACTCTTGCCATTGTTGACCCCCTATATTAAGAAGCAGGACACATGCATGAGGCTTTTATTTTATTTTTTGGTTGAATAATAATGATTTGATTTGTTATATTTTCTATATTTTTGGATGCATAGAATGCACTTTTTGGTTAAGTTCTATTGGCAAATAGCATGTCTAATTTTATTTGTTTTCTTTTTTTAATGCACATTAAAAAAATTGTGGAGAATAATACTTGGCTATGTGTTAAACTTCCAATGACAGTTTGGGAGTAGACAGTTACATTTAAAAAAATACAATGTAAAATTAACAAGGGACACCAACATAGTTGTATCTTTGATCTTAAAAACTATGAGATAATGGTGTTGTGGTAACTTGCCCAAAAAAACAAAAAAAAACAAAACATAATAATATTATTCTTGATATCACTAGAAAAAAAAACTTTAAAAATTAGTTTGCAATAACTCCATCAGTATCACCAGCAAAGCAGCTTCATTATTATCCCATTAAAGAAGAAGAGAATTGTGCGCTGCATTTGGAGATTTTATAATCTGCCGCGTCACGAATGTTAATTCTCCATTACGAACGCTCGTTTACAAGACCGACCGCTTCTGCTTCCGAGCATGCGTGTTTGTACATTGGACTTTTGTCCGACGGACTTGTGTAGACACGCTCGGAAAATCCGACAACAGACATTTGTCCGTGGAAAATTTTAAAACCTGCCATCCAACATTCATCCGCGGAAAATCCGACAACAATTGTCCGATGGAGCGTACAAACGGTCAGACTTTCCGCCAACAGCCTGACATCACACATTTCCTGTCGGAAAATCCGATCGTGTGTATGAGGCTTTACACTACCTAAGCACCGGGTCGGTTGAAAAGAAGTTACTGGTTAAGGGAATTGTTGGGTCTGATTGATGTTCAAGGAGAGTGACAGTGTGCTCCTATAAGGGACGGGGGGGGGGACACGGAGTGAAAACCTTCATGCTAACCTTCTGGGCAGTGGAAAAGTGGAAAGTAAAAAGAAAAAGGAGCAGCCAGCTCGGGAGAAGAGGGAGTGGTGGCCAGAAGATGGAGGTTCCGTAGGAGGGATGGCTGTATGGTTTGCCCTTCCAAGTGGCAGTGTCCCTACATTGGGGCCCGCTGCACTACAGAACCCTCCCAGGGAACATGCCTGGACCACCGTGTGTGAGGCTTCATGAAGTATAGAGAAGCTTCCCTCCGTGCCTTCAGGCTGAAGACCATCAAGTAACTTTTGTGCAAAAGCTGGTGGAGAGCATCTGCCCTCAACGTGGTATCTCTCAAAATGTCTCTGTAGTCAGCGCCGGGACAGGTGTCACTGGCAAGTAAAAAAAAAGACGTTATCCACCCAAGTGTAGGGCCAGGTAAATTAATTTGCCCTTTCAGCAGACTCTAAGGACATGAAATGACCACAATGCTCCTGTAGCGTGTAGATTTTAATAAGAGGTTCACTGCCCCACTGGTACTTACCAGAATACTTTGAAGAACGTTGAGTAGATCATTCATCACCGACAGGCTCTGGATGTTTTGAAACACTGCCACAAACACGGTAGGTATGATGGCGCATGATCTGGTGAAGAGGACCCGGTAGAACCGAGACCATTTCAGGTTCAGGAAACCCTACAGGAGATAAAAGAGAAGGGCGACATTAAGTGATTGAGGAAGGTGGGGGAGGGGGGGGGGCATAGGGCACAATGTGGGATCTGGCTTAGAACTGCATTATATTGTGCTTTTATCTGCACATCACATCTTAACCCATAGCTCCCAACTGTCCCTGATTTCGAGGGACTGTCCCTGATTTGGAGCAATGTCCCTCTGTCCCTCTTTCCTCCTCATATGTCCCTCATTTTGGTCTGATCTATATAGTTGTATATAAAATGTACGTTTTATCTTTCAAAAAGTGTTTCCCAGTGATAAACCTTTCATCCAAATTCTAAATTGTTGCATTTATAAATTTTAAAAGTCAATATAAAGGAATAGTAGTGGTAAAAAAAAAAGCCCTTGTGGATTTAATTAACCTTTTTTTTCAGTTAAGTCTCCTTTAAGGGGGTGTGGCAGGGGGCATGTCCTATGCGTGCATACGTTTGCTAGTAGGTGTCCCTCATTCCCATCTCAAAATGTTGCGAGTTATGTTTTAACTACTTGACCTCCGGAAGGTTTTACCCCTTTCATGACCAGACCGCTTTTTTTGCTATTCAGCACTGCGCTACTTTAACTGGCAATTGGTCGGTCATGCAACACTGACTGTACCCAAATTCAAATTATATAATTTTTTTTCACAAAAATAGAGCTTTTTCTTGGTGTCATTTATATTTTTTATTATACAAATTAAAAAAGAAAGAACATTTTAAAAAAACAAAAACTATATTTTCTACTTTCTGCCATAAAACAGCAAATAAAAAAATACAATTTTGGCCAAAATGTATTCTGCTACATGTCTTTGGAAAAAAAGATGTATATATATATTTTTTTTAGATATGTCCAATAAAAAATATTGTTTTTTTTTCAAATTTTTTTGTCTTTTTTCATTTATATTGGTGGTCAGTGGGAGAAGGACTCCCCTACATTGGTGATCGGTGAGAGAAGGTCTCCTTACACCGGTGGTCATTGGGAAGAGTTCTCCTCATGTTTGTGGTGAATGGGAAGAAGTAAGTTAGTAATGCAGGACTGTCAATAGCCATTTATCAGGTGATTATGTATCATTACAGCTAGATAAAATATTGAAAATGTTAATGTTAAAGTCAACTGGTAAAGAATAGAATAAATGTACCATGAATCAATGAATTTTTTAAAATCAGTAAACATCAATTGCAGCCTCACTGTGCACACCTGCTGGCTGCTGTGCCCAATATTAGAGGTTCCCACCATCCCTGTGCTGAGTTCCCGGGTCTGTACAAGTGCTGTGCCCATTATTAGAGGTTCCCACCATCCCTGTGCTGAGTTCCTAGGTCTGTACACCTGCTGTAAACGGTAGGGAGCCCCATACATGATCAAGGCACCCCTCCGTAAGGAGCCCCCATACATACGATCAGGACCCCTCATATGATCAGGAACCCCATACACAGGATAAGGATCCCCCATACATGATCAGGAACCCGCATAAAGGATAGGGACCCCCATATACAGGATAAGGACCACCATACAGGATAAAACCCCCACCATACATCATCAGGAACCTGCATACACAGGATTAAGACCCCCATACATGATCAGGACCCCCCCATATACAGGATAAGGACCCTCATACATGATCAGAACCCACCATACACAGGATAAGGACCCCCATACATGATCAGGAACCCGCATAAAGGGTAGGGACCCCATATACAGAATAAGGATCCCCCATACATGGTAGGGCCCCCCATATACGATCAGGCTCCCCCCCAATACAAGATAAGGACCCCCATACATAGGATCAGGACCCCTCATACATGATCAGGACTCCCCAAATACAGCATAAGGACCCCCCATACATGATCATCCCCCCCATACAAGGTAAGGACCCCCATAAGTTCTTCCCCCCCATACAGGATAAGGACTTCCCCATACATGATCAGGACGCCCTATATACATAAGGAATCCCCCATACACAGGATATCCATATATGATTAGTCCCCCCCCCCCTTAAAAGGTAAGGACTCCCATACTAGATTAAGACCCCCATACATGATCAGTACCCCCTCCCCGAACATGATAAGGACTCTCCTATACATATGATCAGCACCCCCCCCCCCTCTTTCCCCCCAATACAGTGACAAGGGTTTTTGTTTTTTTTTTCCCGCTGCACCTGCAGGCTGGCAGACTCTCCATCCGCCCTCCAGAAACCGGAAGTGCCCATTATTGGAGGTTCCCACCATCCCTGTGCTGAGTTCCCGGGTCTGTACAAGTGCTGTGCCCATTATGAGGGGTTTCCACCATCCCTGTGCTGAGTTCCCGGGTCTGTACACCTGCTGTGCCCATTACGAGGGGTTTCCACCATCCCTGTGCTGAGTTCCTAGGTCTGTACACCTGCTGTAAAGGGTAGGGAGCCCCATACATGATCAGGGCACCCCTCAGTAAGGAGCCCCCATACATACGATCAGGCCCCCTCATATGATCAGGAACCCCATACACAGGATAAGGATCCCCCATACATGATCAGGAACCCGCATAAAGGGTAGGGACCCCCATATACAGGATAAGGACCACCATACAAGATAAAACCCCCACCATACAGGGTAGGGACCACCACACATCATCAGGATCCTGCATACACAGGATTAAAACCCCCATAAATGATCAGGACCCCCCCATACACAGGATAAGGACCCTCATACATGATCAGAACCCACCATACACAGGATAAGGACCCCCATACATGATCAGGAACCCGCATAAAGGGTAGGGACCCCATATACAGAATAAGGATCCCCCATACATGGTAGGGCCCCCCATATACGATCAGGCTCCCCCCCAATACAAGATAAGGACCCCCATACATAGGATCAGGACCCCTCATACATGATCAGGACTCCCCACATATAGCATAAGGACCCCCCATACATGATCATCCCCCCATACAAGGTAAGGACCCCCCCCCATAAGTTCTTCCCCCCCATACAGGATAAGGACTTCCCCATACATGATCAGGACCCCCTATATACATAAGGAATCCCCCATACACAGGATATCCCCCCCCATAAAAGGTAAGGACCCCCATACTAGATTAGGACCCCCATACATGATCAGTACCCCCTCCCCGAACATAAGGACTCTCTTATACATATGATTAGCACCCCCCCCCCATTTCCCCTGCAATACAGTGACAAGGGTTTTTGTTTTTTTTTCTCGCTGCACCTGCAGGCTGGCAGACTCTCCATCCGCCCTCCAGAAACCGGAAGTGACGCCGCGGTTCCTCACTATCTGAAGGTGGAAACCTAATACATTTGCAATGAAACTTTGTGACAGTGGCTACTGATTGGCGCAGCACTAGGGTGTAGGGCGGGGCCTTATTCCCAAAAGTGGCTACTGATTGGCGCAGCGGCGGTACTAGGATGTAGGGGGGGTGCATTAGGTTTCCAGTGGATGCACCGACCTACGTCCTAGTACTGTACCAATCAGTAGCCACTATGCAAATAATGCACCACCCTACGCCCTAGTACCGCACCTCATAATGCTAGAGAGGGAGTGTTTAGGGCGCAATGTTCTGCGCCCCGAGGGCAGTCTAAAGGCCTGCCAATAGATCATCTTACCTGCAATCATGTGATTGCAATGACGTTTTGCTCCCCATAGAAGATGTGTGTCCGGTACCCCGCACACACTTAAAAGGGGCACTTTTTTTTTTAATAAAGTGTAGCTTTAGGGGGTGGGGGTGGGGGCGGCGCCCCTGTGCCCCCTATTGATGGGCCTCCACTGGCCCGATCCCCCAAACCATCATGTTGTCCATGTATAGTATGTGACATTAAAAGCTGTATATATAATGAAGGATTAAACCCAAAAACTCACCTCCATCACAAACTGCCCAGCATATGTTCCTGTCATGGTGGAGCTCTGCCCAGCAGCCAGGATGCCAATAGCCCAAATGTAGAGAGCAGCGGGTCCAAAAAAGCAGCCCAGGATAACACCCTAATGGAAGGCAGAAGCATGAAAATTTTGGTACATGAACTATATACAGGTGATACTCGAAAAATTAGAACATCGTGCAAAAGTTCATTTTTTTCAGTAATGCAACTTAAAAGGTGAAACTAATATATGAGATAGACTCATTACATGCAAAGCAAGATAGTTCAAGCCGTGATTTGTCATAATTGTGATGATTATGGCTTAGAGCTCATGAAAACCCCAAATCCACAATCTCAGAAAACTAGAATATTACTGTATATACTGGAGTAAAAGCTGCCCCGAGTATAAGCCGAGGCACCTAATTTACCACAAAAAAACTGGGAAAACTTATTGACTCGAGTATAAGCCGAGGGTGAGAAATGCGCAGCTACTGTAAGTGGAAAAGAGGGTCAACAATGCCAATCTGTAGCTGCATACCTCAGTGTCCATGGCATAGCCTCCCTGTGCCGATCTGCATCACCTACCTGTGTCCACTGCAGCCTCCCTGTGCCGATCTGCATCACCTACCTGTGTCCACTGCAGCCTCCCTGTGCCGATCTGCATCACCTACCTGTGTCCACTGCAGCCTCCCTGTGCTGATCTGCATAGCTGATCTCCGTGTCATGCAGTCAGACGGCGGCCAATCCAGTGTACAAAAGCCACGCCTCCTCCTTGTCCTCGTCCATGATAGGTGGAACACTCAGTTTCCCAGCAGTCATTGTTCAGTGTTCCACCCATCACGGACATCCACTCATCCATGGGATGAGAACGAGAGGACGTCCGTGATAGGCGGAACACTGAACACTGACTCACTGCTGGGAAACTGAGTGTTCCCCTATCACGGACGAGGAGGAAGAGGCGCGGCTTTTGTACACTGGAATGGCCACCGTCTGACTGCATGACACGGAGATCAGGTAGGCAGACGGCAGTGACTCGAGTGTAAGCTGAGGGGGGCACTTTCAGCACAAAAAAATGTGCTGAAAAACTCGGCTTATACTCGAGTATATACTGTACATGCAATCAATAAAACAAGGCTTGTACAGAGAACAATATCGGACCTCTGAAAAGTAGAAGCATGCATATGTACTCAGTGCTTGGTTTGGGCCCCTTTTGCAGCAATTATTGCCTCAATGCGGCGTGGCATGGAAGCTATCAGCATGTGGCACTGCTGAGGTGTCATGGAAGACCAGGATGCTTCAAAAGTGGCCTTCAGCTCTTCTGCATTGTTTGGTTTCATGTCTCTCATCTTTCTCTTGGCAATATCCCATAGATTCTCTATGGCAGGGGTAGGTAACCTCGGCCCTCCAGCTGTGATGAAACTACAAATCCCATCATGCCTCTTCCTCTAGGAGCCATGCCTGTGATTGTCAGGGTCTTGCAATGTCTCTTGGGACTTGTAGTTTCAAAACAGCTGGAGAGCCAAGGGTTGCCTACCCCTGCTCTATGTGGTTCAGGTCAGGTGAGTTTGCTGGCCAATCAAGCACAGTAATCCCACGGTCATTGAACCAGGTTTTGGTGCTTTTGGCAGTGTGGGCAGGTGCCAAGTCCTGCTGGAAAATGAAGTCAGCATCCCCATAGAGCGCTCATCTGCGGAAGGAAGCAGGATGTGCTCCACAATCTCCTGGTAGATGGCTGCATTGACCCTGGACTTAATGAAGCACAGTGGACCAACACCAGCAGATGACACGGCTCCCCAAATCAACACAGACTGTGGAAACTTCACACTGGACTTCAAGCATCTTGCAGTGTGTGCCTCTCCATTCTTCCTCCATACTCTGGGTCCTTGGTTTCCAAATGAGATGCAAAATTTGCTCTCATCAGAAAAGAGGACTATGGACCACTGAGCAACAGACCAGGTCTGTTTTTCTTTAGCCCAGGTAAGACGCCCCTGACGTTGTTTGTTGTTCAGGAGTGGCTTGACAAGAGGAATACGACATTTGAAGCCCATGTCCAGGATCAGTCTGTGTTGGGTGGCTCTTGATGCCCAGACTCCAGCCTCAGTCCACTCCTTGTGAAAGTCCCCAACACTTTTGAATGGCCTTTTCCTGACAATCCTATCACGTACCTGGTGGAGACTGGAATGTGATGGAGGCCTCCCTTGCTCCTCCCACCTACACTCCTGAAGGTGGGAACAGAAAGTGTAAAGGCAAGGAGTGGCACGAGTGCCGAGTAGCTGGCTGGTGATGTTCCCTCCGAAGGTGGGTAGAGCTGGCAGTCACGATTCTTGGAGCAGGAAGCAGAAGCAGCTGGGCACCAGAGCATGGACAGGAGCAGAACCAGGAGAAGAGCAGTAGTCAGCAACAACCGGGCAGCAGGGCACCGAATCAGCATGCAAAAAGGAAGTCCAGAGGGCAGGCCAAGGTCGGGTAACAGCCAGGCAATGCACTACCAAGTCAGCAGGCAGATCAAGTCCAATAAACAGGCCGAAGTCAGGATACCAGGTAACAAAGTAAAGGAGCAAGCAGAAGGGAAGTCCAAAGACGAGCCGGGTCATACACGAACAAACAGGAACACTGGATCAGGACTTGGTGGTTCAGGAAGGAGGTGAAGATCATCCAGCACTTGCTTGCAGTAACAGAGCAGTTTAAATAGGCACACTCGTTCGCACACCAATGTGCGCACGCGCACATACCTGTGCGCACACGCACATACCCGTGCGCGACGAACTGGCATTGCGGGCATTCTGCTGGTCCTTTGCTCATGAATATTAGCACGGGTGCAATGTGTGCGAGCATGAGCAGGTATCTGCACTGGCCTTTTGGTGGTGGAGGTCCGGTTTACCTTACAAATCCTCTCCAGGCTGCGGTCATCCCTGCTGCTTGTGCACCTTTTTCTTCCACACTTTTCCCTTCCACATAACTTTCTACTAATGTGCTTTGATACAGCACTTAGGGAACATCCAACTTCTTTTGCAATTACCTTTAGAGGCTTTCCCTCCTTATGGAGGGTGTCAATGATGGTTTTCTGCACAACAGTCAGGTCAGCCATCTTTCCCATGCTCTGATCCTCATTTTCTTGGGTCCCCCGCCGGTGCTCCTGGCCCCCCCCCATGCTGAGTGTCCCCATAGTGAACCTCTTGCAATGGGAGCACTCGTGTGTGCTCGCTTCTTAGCCCTGCTCTGTGTGCCTATAGATCGGGGCTCAGCCCCATCCCACATTCTCTCCTCACTGGCTGTGAGTGAGAGCAGCGGCCAATGGGCGTGTAGGGCGTCCAGATGTCTTTTTGGACACCCTATGCGTTTCGTCACATCCGACGTCTTCTGGAGCTCCAGAAGACGTCAGATGTGATGAAACACGTAGGGAGGAGCCCACTTTGTGATGTCATCACATATCCCAATACCCGGAAGTGGTTCCTTCCAAACTACACTCCTCGACTGCACTAGGGGTTAGGTACCTAACTTTGTTGTTGGCTCAGGTGTCAGGATCACAGGAGTGACTGAGCAGAATAGTTGAATGGGCGATGTGACAGGATCTCTCTAAAGGCACAGTCCACCTTTTGGACCGTGTTTTACCCATAGCCCCCCCCACCCTCATTTTTTTTTTTAACTGAGCGTGACCGTGCATGGCTCTGCCCGCCAACCGCGTCACCCAATCACAGGGATCTGTGAATGAACGTACTACAAGTCCCATCTTCCACCACGCACACGTCACCATACAAAAAGTAATACAATCCAGTGCGGCTCTCTTACCCCGCTGTAGATGTCCACCGTCAAGGGCTCAGTGTCGTTGCGGAAGACGTCTTTGTGGGGACTGCTGCTATTCTGACATTCATTGAACTGAAACCCAGACAGGAGCAGAATAAGTCAATTAATGCATACAGAGAAATCTACAACATATCCGAGATGAAGAACAATACACCTCCGTAAGGGATGTCTTTACATCACATTCCCACACATCGTCTGCCAGTGTAAGAGAAGGTCTTCATATCATCTTCATAGGAAATGACAGCGGAATCTACGTTTTCATGACAGATTTCTGATTTTCTGAGTGAATGATTTCTAATATATTGAATTTCCCAGTAATTCTCAGAGCAACAACAGAAGAGATATTGTCACTGAAGAATTGTAAGTAATTGCAGCCAATATGCAGCCAGACTGTGAATATAAGCAGATGTCCTCGACATGCGGGAAGCACGTAACCTCTGTTATATGTCAGAGGTCTCTGATGTAAGGGGGGACTCTGATGTAAGGGGGGCTCTGATGGGTACTCTTGTATAAGGGAGTACTCTGAATGGGGCTCTCATGTAAGGGAGAGATCTGATGTAAATTTCATGCAAGGGGGTACTCAGATGAGGACTCTCATGTAAGGGAGAGCTCTGATGGGAATTTCACGTAAGGGGGGACTCTGATAGGGACACTGATGTAAGGGGGAACTTTAATGGGGAGTCCCATATAAGGGGGGACTCTGGTGGGGGCTATCATGTAAGGGGGGACTCTGATGGGGATTCTCATGTAAGGGGGGACTCTGATGGGGATTCTCATGTAAGGGGGGACTCTGATGTGGACTCTCATGTAAGAGGTTTGATGTAAGGGGGGACTCTGATGGGGACTGACTCTCATGTAAGGGGGGGCTCTGATAGGGACTCTCATATAAGAGGTTTGAAGCAAGGGGAGGACTCAGATGGGGACTCTCATGTAAGGGGGGACTCTGATAGAGACTCTCATATAAGATGTTTGATGCAAGGGGAGGACTCAGATGGGGACTCTCGTGTAAGGGGGACTCTTATTTATGGGAGGACTCTGATGGGGACTCTCATTTAAGGGGGAATCTAATAGGGACTCTCATTTAAGGGGGGACTCTAATGAGGCTTCTCATGTAAGGGGGGGGGTGCTCATGTAAGGGTGGAATCTGATGGGGACTCTTATTTAAGGGTGGAATCTGATGGGGACTCTTATTTAAGGGAGGACTCTGATGGGGATTCTCATGTAAGGGGGGACTCTGATGGGGACTCTCATTTAAGGGGGACTCTGATGAGGACTCTCGTGTAAGGGGGGATCTGACGGAGACTCTTGTGTAAGGGGGATTTGATGGGGACTCTTATTTAAGGGAGGACTCTGATGGGAACTCTCATTTATAAGAGCACTCTCATGTAAGAGGTTTAATGTAAGGGGGGACTCTGATGGGGATTCTCATGTAAGGGAGGACTCTGATAGGGATTCTCATGTAAGGGAGGACTCTGATGTGGACTCTCATGTAAGGGGGGACTCTGATAGGGACTCTCATATAAGAGGTTTGATGTAAGGGGAGGACTCAGATGGGGACTCTCATGTAAGGGGGGATCTGATGGACACCCTCAAGTAAGGGAGGACTCTGATGGGGATTCTTATGTAAGGGGGGACTCTGATGGGGACTCTCATTTAAGGGGGACTCTAAAGGGGACTCTCGTGTAAGGGGGGATCTGACAGGGACTCTTATTTAAGGGAGGGCTCTGATGGGAACTCTCATTTATAAGAGGACTTTCGTGTAAGAGGTTTAATGTAAGGGGGACTCTGATGGAGCCTGTGATGTAAAAGGGGGACTCTGATGGAGACTGTGATGTAAAAGGGGGACTCTGATGGAGACTGTGATGTAAAAGGGGGGCTCTGATGGAGACTGTGATGTAAAAGGGGGACTCTGATGGAGACTGTGATGTAAAAGGGGGACTCTGATGGAGACTGTGATGTAAGGGGGGACTCTGATGAAGACTGTGATGTAAGGGGGGACTCTGATGAAGACTGTGATGTAAGGGGGGACTCTGATGGAGACTGTGATGTAAAAGGGGAACTCTGATGAAGACTGTGATGTAAGGGGGGACTCTGATGAAGACTGTGATGTAAGGGGGGACTCTGATGGAGACTGTGATGTAAGGGGGGACTCTGATGGAGACTGTGATGTAAGGGGGGACTCTGATGGAGACTGTGATGTAAGGGGGGACTCTGATGGAGACTGTGATGTAAGGGGGGCTCTGATGGAGACTGTGATGTAAGGGGGGGCTCTGATGGAGACTGTGATGTAAGGGGGGGACTCTGATGGAGGCTGTGATGTAAGGGGGGACTCTGATGGGGATTCTTATGTAAGGGGGGACTCTGATGGGGACTCTCATTTAAGGGGGACTCTGATGGGGACTCTCGTGTAAGGGGGATCTGACAGGGACTCTTATTTAAGGGAGGACTCTCATGTAAGAGGTTTAATGTAAGGGGGGACTCTGATGGAGCCTGTGATGTAAGGGGGGGACTCTGATGGAGACTGTGATGTAAAAGGGGAACTCTGATGGAGACTGTGATGTAAGGGGGGACTCTGATGAAGACTGTGATGTAAGGGGGGACTCTGATGAAGACTGTGATGTAAGGGGGGACTCTGATGAAGACTGTGATGTAAGGGGGGACTCTGATGAAGACTGTGATGTAAGGGGGGACTCTGATGAAGACTGTGATGTAAGGGGGGACTCTGATGAAGACTGTGATGTAAGGGGGGACTCTGATGAAGACTGTGATGTAAGGGGGGACTCTGATGGAGACTGTGATGTAAGGGGGGACTCTGATGGAGACTGTGATGTAAGGGGGGGGCTCTGATGGAGACTGTGATGTAAGGGGGGGCTCTGATGGAGACTGTGATGTAAGGGGGGGCTCTGATGGAGACTGTGATGTAAGGGGGGGCTCTGATGGAGACTGTGATGTAAGGGGGGGCTCTGATGGAGACTGTGATGTAAGGGTGGACTCTGATGGGGATTCTTATGTAAGGGGGGACTCTGATGGAGACTCTCGTGTAAGGGGGGATCTGACAGGGACTCTTATTTAAGGGAGGACTCTGATGGGAACTCTCATTTATAAGAGGACTCTCATGTAAGAGGTTTAATGTAAGGGGGGACTCTGATGGAGGCTGTGATGTAAAAGGGGGGACTCTGATAGAGACTGTGATGTAAGGGGGGACTCTGATAGAGACTGTGATGTAAAGGGGGGACTCTGATAGAGACTGTGATGTAAGGGGGGACTCTGATAGAGACTGTGATGTAAGGGGGGACTCTGATAGAGACTGTGATGTAAGGGGGGACTCTGATGGAGACTGTGATGTAAAGGGGGGACTCTGATGGAGACTGTGATGTAAAGGGGGGACTCTGATGGAGACTGTGATGTAAAAGGGGGGGCTCTGATGGAGACTGTGATGTAAGGGGGGGACTCTGATGGAGACTGTGATGTAAAGGGGGGACTCTGATGGGGATTCTTATGTAAGGGGGGACTCTGATAGAGACTGTGATGTAAGGGGGGACTCTGATGGGGACTGTGATGTAAAGGGGGGACTCTGATGGAGACTGTGATGTAAGGGGGGACTCTGATGGAGAGTGTGATGTAAAGGGGGGACTCTGATGGAGACTGTGATGTAAGGGGGGACTCTGATGGAGACTGTGATGTAAGGGGGGACTCTGATGGAGACTGTGATGTAAGGGGGGGACTCTGATGGAGACTGTGATGTAAGGGGGGACTCTGATGGAGACTGTGATGTAAGGGGGGACTCTGATGGAGACTGTGATGTAAGGGGGGACTCTGATGGAGACTGTGATGTAAGGGGGGACTCTGATGGAGACTGTGATGTAAGGGGGGACTCTGATGGAGACTGTGATGTAAGGGGGGACTCTGATGGAGACTGTGATGTAAGGGGGGACTCTGATGGAGACTGTGATGTAAAGGGGGGACTCTGATGGAGACTGTGATGTAAGGGGGGACTCTGATGGAGACTGTGATGTAAGGGGGGACTCTGATGGAGACTGTGATGTAAGGGGGGACTCTGATGGAGACTGTGATGTAAAGGGGGGACTCTGATGGAGACTGTGATGTAAGGGGGGACTCTGATGGAGACTGTGATGTAAGGGGGGACTCTGATGGAGACTGTGATGTAAGGGGGGACTCTGATGGAGACTTTGATGTAAGGGGGGACTCTGATGGAGACTGTGATGTAAGGGGGGGGGACTCTGATGGGGACTCTCATGTGACGGGAGACTCTCATGTCACAGGATGAGAGGCTGAAGCAGAGGCTGATTTGTGTCAGACATTTGTGGACACAGCCAAGAACTGAACCGTTGATGAGTTGTGTTGGGAATCTGTTAGACAGACATATTTAATAATATTTTGTTATTTATTTTTCACTGGTTAGAGTTGAAGAAGACAAGTATAATCCGCCTCTGCCAGAGACATAGATGCTCAGAATGTGACCTATCACCGTGTGTCCCCCCCATGATATGTAAGTGACGGGTATAGGGAAGGGGTACTCACCGCATCCATGTTGGTCTTGTTATAAAACGCCTCGGCGAACACGGCCATGACGAAGAGGTTGATGAGGAAGGAGACGAGCAGAGCGATGGTGGACTCGATGAGGAAATATTTGTTCGCTTCGCTCACCTCCTCCTTCTTCTTCCGATCCACTTCTCTAGACTGAACACATCGCAGAATGTTAGAGCTCCAGACAGATATAAAAAAAAACACAAAACTTTTAGCATCGGAAATTATAAAATGTTTACATTCTATTTTTATATCTTTGTATTAAAAAAATCTTTGGTAAAAAAAAAAAAATCCCAATAAGCGTACATTGATTGGTTTGCGCATAAGTTTTAGGGGGTTTATTTACTAAAACTAGAGAGGGCAAAACGAGTCCCAATTCTCCAGAGAAGCCAATCAGCTTCCAGGTTTTATTGCTAGAGCTTAATTGAACAAGCCGCAGGTTAGAAGCTGATTGGTTTCTCTGCAGGATTGGGACTCATTTTGCCCTCTCCAGCTTTACTAAATAAACCCCAAAGTGTCTACAAACTATGGAATTTTTTTTTTTTTTACTAGTAATGGCGGCAATTAGTGACTTGTAGCAGGACTGCGATATAGTGGCGGACAAATCAGACACCCAACTGACATTTTTTGGGGACCAGTGACACCAATACAGTGATCAGTGCTAAAAATATGCACTGTCACTGTACTAATGACACTGGCTGGGAAGGGGTTAACATCAGGGGCGATCAAAGGGTTAAAGAGGAGGGCCAGTCAAATACTGCAGCTGCTGACTTTTATTTGGACACTTACCTGTCCCTGGGTCCAGAGATGCGGGGGATCGAAGCCCCGCTCGTCCCCCCCTCCGCTCAGTGGCGCCGGCATTGCAACTGTGGGCGCCGGGCTGTGGCTTCACAGCCTGGCACCACTGCGCATGCGTGAGCGGTGCCGAGCACCGTGATTGGCCGCTCAGTCACCTGGGACCTGTAATGGGTCCCAGATTACTGACAGGAGGGAGGGAGCAGAGCGGAGCCCTTCCTGTGCCGAGGGGGAAGTGATGTCACCAGCCCAGGCACTGGAAGAGGCAGACTACGAGGGACCCCCCTAGCAACAGACATTTAGAGGTAAGTAAAAAAAAAAAAAATATCCAAATGTTTTTTTTAATTTTTTTTAGGCACAATCATGACTTTTTTTTTTTTTAGGGTGGAACTCTATATCTATATAGAGTTATATATATATATATATATATATATATAACTCTATATCAGTGATGGAAAACCTTGGCACCCCGGATGTTTTGGAACTATATTTCCCATGATGCTCCACTAAACTGCAGAGTGCATGAGCATCATGGGAAATGTAGTTCAAAAACATCTGGGGTGCCGAGGTTCTCCATCACTGCTCTATATCACTGATTGCACACATTACCTTGACCAGCGAGGAATGCAGGTAGATGTTGTGCGGCATGATGATTGCTCCAATAATTGGTTTGCGTTCTACGTCAGTGTATGGGGGTGGGATGGCTGAGCTGGGAGCCTCGACATTTTTTGTTCTTCTATCTTTCATATCCCAACCATCACAATCTGGATTATACTTCCACCCCTCTTCTTTCGCTCTATTTGAGACCTTAATTAAGCATTGAACCTGACGCATCCATTGCTTCTCTAACACCTCTCCTTGTCTGTCCCTTTTTATTTCACTCCATACATCCGGGTCTAAGCCCGCTGCTCCTTTCACCTTAAATTTACGAAGGACATCCTTTAAGTCCCGTGCTTCGGTTTTCCCATAAATGTTCTTAATTATCTGTGGCACCGTATAGTGCGCCACAATTCCCTGACGGGGTTTTGTGTTCCTCTGGCCCATTCTAACAGTCCTGCCTAGGTAGCGTGTGGGACACTTAGTGTACAATATAATGCGGCTACAACATATACAAGAATGAATAATTACTTTATATGCTAGCCCAATAGCAAACCAGCTAAGTTACACTAGTTCCTCGTTGCCTTCCTCCTAGGGTGCTAGAATTCTAGAAACCTCTCCGGAATGAGATTTCTGAAACCGAATTACTTTATATGCTAGCCCAACTAACAAATAATTATTTTATATGCTAGCCCAATAACAAACCAGAATGCGGCTACAACATATACAAAAATGCGGCTACAACATATACAAGCATTCCTTTAAGTGGCCAGGTATCCGACTAGATCTCGGGACTTTGTTGAGACCTTATTCCCTCCCCGTATCTGGGAATCCCTCTCATACACTCTTATCCCTGCTTTATGGAGCAGACAGGGCTTATACTCTCAACCCGTCTATGGTTTATGAGTTAGATGTGAGGTTAAGCATAAGCGTCAGACCCCCAAGCTCACAAGCCCTCAGGTTCCCAATCGTGTGAGGTAAGGCGCATTCCGTTGCTTAGTTCGGCAATCCCCTTCTAACTCATACCATCCTTGACAAGGCTCATTCACTTTCTCAACAAGACAGACAAGACAGACAAGACAGACAAAACAAACAAATAATTCCAGCAATATAAACTAAAATATCCAGTAATTCTAGACTCACCACTACAGAGGCTGGTGTTTTAAAACCAGGAGAACCGTAACTGACAGAACGGATAGGCACAAATCAGGGGAGCACAGAATATAAGAAAAATAAAGCTTTTTCTTACCTGCGCAGGTTTTTTTTTTGATCTGTGGTTCCCAGAATGCCTGTCTTTTTGTTCCGTCAGCGTAGCTCAACCACCTCTTGTAGTATCATCGGTGAGTCCCTCGTCCGGGCGCCAAAATGTTAGGTTCAACTTTTAAATAAGTTGCTTATAGTTTATTTTGCTTTGTCTAATTATTGCTTCATATAGGAATTAAGACACAGAGTCAGGTATGTCTGTATCAAAGTTCTGAGCATCCCAAAAAAGGACTGCTCCCTTTACTTCTTTTATAGGCAGTTCCAAAAGCAGTAATCTTATCGGCATTACCAAATGAGGTTAAGGTACAAAGAGTTTCTCATCAGCGAACATGTAATGATTATTCAGCAGTTCCAAATTCCATCTAGATACAGATTGATAGAACAATTGATACGTACACAGGTAAGAAAGGAGCACAAACAATTTAAATAGAACAATTGATACGTACACAGGTAAGAAAAAACAGAAACAATTAAAGTGGAACTCTAAGTCATTATTTCAACCCTATCACTCTATATCAGTGATAGAAAACCTTGGCACCCCGGATGTTTTGGAACTATATTTCCCATGATGCTCCACTAAACTGCAGAGTGCATGAGCATCATGGGAAATGTAGTTCAAAAACATCTGGGGTGCCGAGGTTCTCCATCACTGCTCTATATCACTGATTGCACACATTACCTTGACCAGCGAGGAATGCAGGTAGATGTTGTGCGGCATGATGATTGCTCCAATAATTCCGACGGCTTGGAGTAATTCGGCAGATCCACAGCCGGAGCAGTACGGGTAGAACATTCCCTTTAACACTTCTTTCTGGTCGGGGTGAACCACCACATACTGCGGGGACACAACAATATGAAAATCAATCGGGGACACGATGATGATAGAACAATACATCTAAGCTTAGCTCAGTACCGGCATCCTGCTGCATTTACTAAACCATAAATGTTTTTGTAAAGGAGTCTGTAGATATTTGATGACAGTCGGGTTGGGTACGTCAGATTGGACGAGGCTACAATGTATCACAGTGATGCAAACCACATTACATTTCCTTTGAAGTGGTAGTTAAAGTGTTACTAAACCCACAGCAGTAAAATCAGTCTGTATATGCAGTAAAGCATGCTTGTTATACTCACCGCGGAACCTAAGGGATTAATCCTCTGCATCATGTAAAAAAGGCTGTTTGATCCTGTATGCACAGATCCTCCCTTTATTTATCTCCTGATAAAACAGTGGCTAGGGGGACAAGCTGCACATGCTCAGTTTGGTGTGTATTGCTAGAGTTTTTTTTTTTTTTTTTTTTGGAGGGTGCGTGTGATCAGCACTGGGCCAATCAGCACTGTCCAGACAGAGGGTCAGGCATTACCTCCCAACATTTTGAGATGGGAATGAGGGACACCTACTAACAAATGTATGTAGGCATAGGACACGCCCCCTGACACACCCCCTTAAAGGAGAATTAACCGAAAAAAAAAAAAAGGTTAATTAAATCCACAAGGACTTTTTTTACCACTACTATTCTTTTATATTGGCTTTTAAAATGTACAAATGCAGCAATTTAGAAATAGGATGAAAGGTTTAGCGCTGGGAAACACTTTTTGAAAGATAAAAAGTGCATTTTATATAAAACTATATAGATCAGACCAAAATGAGGGACAAATGAGGGGGGCAGAGGGGACATTGCTCCAAAATCAGGGACATTTCCTCGAAATCAGGGACAATTGG